>NC_080672.1:404285894-404406215 GCF_030247195.1 Topomyia yanbarensis | reverse complement strand
TTTTTCGTAATTTATATGCACGTTATCGTGATATTTTATTCTTGAGCTCACGCTGGAATTTAATATGTATAGCAATGGGACTCATGTTCATGTTTAATTAATATTCAATTTTTTACTCGGTGTAACGTGACCACATGATTTGGTTCTTAAAGCGTGACTGATTCGCGGTACTTTGTTTTGAATAATGATGTTCGAGATTCTGATAGTTAGCTTATATCTGCTGCTCGCTCCTATTACTAGTCGCCATAGGCTGGACATAATTATTTGATATTTCATGACAAAACCCAAATTTTATGAAATAGTTCACGTGAAAATTTCAAGACCCTGTGCAGAGATGCATGAAATTGAAAATAAATTCGGATATCTTCTAAATATCACAAGCACTCAAAATCGATCTGAATAATGTACTACGAGTCATGAACCATGAATAATGTTTTATGAACCGGTACATGAATACATGAACGATATTTTATGATTTTGTGAACTATTTCACGGGTATACATTAGAGTGCCCAGAAAAATAACGAATTTTTGAAAACTCAATCGGCCTAACCCTGAGTCGATTCCTAGTCCCACCAGGAGTACTTGCTCCAAATTTGAAGCAAATCGGACAAGTCTAGCTACCGGACCAACGTGCCTGAAGTTTGTTATGTTTTGGTTAGAAAATTTTAGTTCTACCTGTAACAGCGCAGAGGGCGCCAACAATAACTTTTTATAGAAGTGAGATAAAATATCGAGATGTTCGGAAGAATTATTCAAAAATGCTTGCTCTACAACTTTGTGGAAGACACCTAATCTCTATCTCTTTCCGTTAAAAAGTTAGTGTTGGCGCCCTCTATGCGGTAAAATGTGGAACTAAAATTTTCTAACCAAAACATGACTCGTATTACTTACTATAAATCTTCCGAACATGCTATTGACCTAAACCTAACCATTATTTCACAAAAATGTTTTGTTCGTGCGAATCAAGTACTGATCCACAATCATGCACTGCTAGGCCCCATACAAAACTGACTCAGACATCACTTCGTTAAAAGTTTAATAACTTTTTTTACCAAAGCCGGATTGACTAGCAGTCTTCAACAAATTTGTAGGTAATTAAATTATCTTTCTTATTTTCACTTTTAGTGATAATATGATGCATATAGTGCCACCTAGCGGCGAAAATGCGAGTTAGTGGGTTTTCTCCATGTAAATTGTCGAAAAATCCCATACAAACTTCAGGCACGTTGGTCCGGTAGCTAGACTTGTCCGATTTGCTTCAAATTTGGAGCAAGTACTCCTTGTGGAACTAGGAATCGACTCAGGCATGGGCCGATAGGGGTCATTTTTTTCCTGTCACTCTAGTATACATGGTCAAGTGTGATTAACATATTAAGAAACATAAACCAGTTCACGTTTCTATGAAAAAAATCATGATTTTGTGAACTATTTCACAAGCACGAATTGTCAGTCGCTAGGAATCATAAATCAGTTCTCGTATACATGAATATTTATCGATTTTGTGAACTACTGCACCAGCTTGAATGGTAAGTCGTGATTATTATACTTGGAATCATGAACTAATCCACGAAAACAGGGTGCGCCAGCTGGATGTATCCTTTTTCAACATTGAACAACTCCGCCATTTTTCAGCAGATTTTCACTAGTGAACATGTTTGTTAGGATAGTTTATGCCATTCATTATAAACCCAGGGTTAGAATACAACGTCGATTAAATGACCACCCCCATTTGATGCACAAAAAGTAGCTCTATTGCGGGCATTTTGCATGACAGTGGACAGCATTTCGGGCTTAATCGCAGCAATTTCAGCTCGTATATTAGCTTTGAGTTCGTCAAGGTTCTCAGGTTTGCTAGAATAATCTTTACTTCTCAAGTAACCCCACAGACTCTGGTACCGTTAAATCCGGCGAACGAGGCCATTTCAAACCACCATTTTTTGAGATAGCGCGTCCTGGCAATTGCAAGAACTTGATTGTAGCGGCTGCTGTAAAGCAAGGTACCCCATATTGTTGAAAATAGAAGTTTTTCAGACCTTTTTTCTGCATTTGTGGACAGATAAAGTGCGCCAAAATCCAACGGTAGTGTGCGCCGTCGATGGTCGCTCCCTCTTTGGAAAAATAAGGACCGATAATTGTTTTCGAGCACTCAGGCCCAAACAGTTATTTTCTGGTCGTTCAGTGGTATTTGATGTATAACGTGTGGGTTCTGTGTCTTCCAAATTCGACAATTTTGTTTATTCACTCCGCCGGAAAGGAAGCTTCGTCCGTCATTAAAATTGTGTCCCAAAAATCAGGCATTTTTCACTATTGAACGATCGTTTTCAGTGTAAAGCGCTACGATTTCAACGCGTTCTTTCTGTGTAGATCGACTCATAACTAAAGTGGCACTAAATGACGTTTCCGAATTCAGGCTGTAAAATGGCGGAGTTGTTCAATATTGAACAAGGATACATCCAGATGGTGAACCCTGTACATACCAATTATTCCATGGTTTTGTGAACTACTTCATGAGCTTTAATGGTGAGCAGTGACTAATTCGGAATCAGTTCACGTATACATGAATAACATTTTGTGATTTTGTGAACTATTTCACGAGCACCGACATTGAATCATGACAAGTTCACGATGATTGAAAGCATTCATGAATAATATTCCGGGTTTCGTGACATAGTTCACGAGCAAATATGATTTGATTTTGTGAACTACTTCACAACCACGAAAACCAGATCATGAATCAGTTCTCGTCACATAGTTACACTCTGATTAATGATCCGAAAGCTATGAATAAAATCACGATCAATCTTTTTATATATGAATAATGTTCATCATAAAGCTGTAGAATAGTTCACGTACAGAAAATGGACTTGGTAATGATGTGGCGGAAACCGAGACTGAAGTTCACAAAACAAAATCAAATATTTTCTTTTTTACTTTTCAACAACATTTAATTAGCTAGAGATTACTGAGTATGGAAAGTTATCGAAATTTAGAGCCATAGTACTCAAATGAGATCAAGGATGTGAAATATACAAATCGGGAAAACTAGAAGTGGCAGGGTCATTGGAAACTGGCTTAAAGTTTTACGAGTTAATCTTTTGTCTTCTGCTGGCAGGAGTCAATCTTAGGCAGCATAGCTACGAATCACTTAAGTTTACCAACAAGTCTCCTGGCAAAGACAGACTTGTTCCTCTTTACCGTGAGAAAAAGGAAAAAAAGTAAAAGGAACTGAGGGGAATCCATTGCCATCACCTTACACACAGTAGCAAACCCGCTATCGCTGTCTAATAAAAATCTACCTCGGCATTTGAAAGGCAAACAGAGATTAACAGCAGCATTTCATTGATGCTAATCGTCGACACGTTTTCAGTGGCGATCTTACGTGGCTTCTCTTTTGTTGGTAGAGAGGGACAAATCTGTCTTTGCCAGGATATGACTTTGGTAGACTTGACTGATTCATAATTATGCTGCCTAAGCTCGACCCCTGCCAGCAGAAGACAAAAGATTAGCCCGTAAGATTTAAAGTCTGCTTCTAATGACCCTGCAACTTCTAGTTTTCCGATCTGTATATTTCACATGCTTGCTCTCACTTGAGTACTATGGCTCTACATTTTCATAACTTTCCCTACTCAGTAATCTTTAGCTAATTGACGGTCTTTAAAAAGTAGAAAAAAATTTGACTACATATTAGTCGAAACAAAGAAAGGAAAAAAACAAAAACATAACCCATTAGCTAGCTCAGACACCACCAGGCTTTGGTGGTGAATAAAGCTTTAGGGAAGCACAATGATCAGCATTTCCCTATAAGAGGCATTGGGGATTGGATGGGTCCATTGGTAGGTATTGGGGTTGTGGCGGTGATCACGACATTGTTGATGATATCATCACAGTTCCTCGATGGCGGAGTGGTTAACGCACCCAACTAGTGACTGGGAGTTCACAGGTTCGATTTGTGCTTGAGGACATATCTTTTCTCAGTGAATTCAATAAAATATGAAATGTCACCGAATCGGTAACTCTTTCTCTGTCTCTTTTGCATTGGACATGTTCCTTTAAAAAAGGAAAAAAAACATGACCCACGTCAAAACAAGAAATATATGTTTATTTTCTTAGTTTTCTTTTATTTTTCTTTATTGTAATATTCCTATTTTTCCCATTTCATCTAGTATGAAATGTTTTCCTCATTTGAATCATTTTGATTTCTCATGTTTTCTATGATTTCAGTTTTGTCTGGTTTTGGTTATTACCACTGTTTTCTATTTTTTTTCTCCAACCCCGTTTCTATTTGTTTCTATTTCTTTTATTCGATTGCACTGATTCAGCTCTGAATTAGTTCATTAAAAAAACATAATTTGTCCATCTTTTTCATTTTTCATAGCTGTTTATTTTTATTTATATACTTAATTTCATTTATTTTATTTTAACATCTGATCTTGCTGGTCTTAATTAAATATTAAGTATTAAGTATTAGGATGGGGAAAAGCAAGTTTTAGTAAATCCTGTAAACTCTCGCCTTAGATTTGAGTCTTTTAAGATGTCGTAGATGTGCATTTCCTTACGGTGGCTTACGAGCTGGCCTAAGCACAGGAACATAATCACTCAAGTGGGCATTAACCACTGCAGTGAAATATTCAACGGCATAGTCAATATCTTGCGCATGCTCATGTGAATGCCAATCTGCATGAAGGAGTGCTGATGCAAGACCCAAGAAATCAACTCGGTGAAAATCAAGACCAAGATCGGGATATCCTCAAAAATGACAGGTTTCGGCAGACTAATAATAACTTCTACGGGAGGATGATTTGCATCAATCACAGAAATAGATTCAGCAGGTTCGTGGATCTGACAGTCGGCTAGTGCTGTCTCATTCAATAAGACAAAGTCCAGGATACGACCGTAACGATTTTCAATGCTATTGATTTGTGTGAGACAGTTAAAGCTGGATCCATCCAATAGCGCAGCGCAAGCAGTAGAAATAAAAGAGCGAAGCACGTTGGCTACAGGTGCGACATTGTCATGTGTGTCCCAAATAAGGCCAGACTGATTGCAGTCTCCAAAAAATAATGCGCAATCATTACTTCCAAGGCAAGAAAAAACAACATCAATCGATTGGATATGATTATTTGCACTGACTAGGTCACTCTTACGCAGGGCCGCAGAGAGAAAATACGGGCCCGGGGGGTCCAACGTACGGGCCCCCACCACTGTGTATTGCCTGAGGCAAAAAAATTCAATGTTTGAAATCCATTGGAGTTCACTGATATTATGTATAGTGCACTGAAATTTTATATTTATGTACCATTTTTTTGCTCTTGTTGTTTGTAGTGCCAATGGAGGAAAAAACGTGGAGTTTTTTATACTTTGGGAGTTTTAAATACCTCTTCGACAGTTTTGGTGACTTTAAAAAGCGCCATTTTTGTAATAGTATTTATAAAAGAAAGGAAATGACAAGATTAAAAATGTAGTAACTACAAAAATTAAAAATATCCAAACGGCGATCAACGGCAAAAGATAAAAAAACAATAGGAAAACTAAATATTAAAAGAATGTACAAAAGAGGTAAAAACAACAAAATCAACCATAAAAACAAATGTCAATTGCCAAAAAATGTTTAATAGAGAAAAACCAAAACAAAACCTATAAAAATTGATAAAAGAAAACATGAAACTAGAAAAACATATTGCGAAGATTAAAAAAGTCGATCATTATTGAACAAATGGTGAAAATAATGAAAAATCGATAGAAAATTAGGAAAAAAATTAGAATCAATGAAAATGAAAAAAAAACTACTAAAAAGAATACAAATATTAATATAAAAAAATGCATAAAACTGAAAAACTCGATAAATCAAGAATAATGAAATTTATTTAACATTAAAGCAATAGAAAAAATTAATATAACGTTAAGAATGCATAAAACTAGAGGAGTACCTATTTATAAAAGACAAGAATAAAATAACCATAGAGAAATTTAAAAAAATGGACGAAACAGAAAATTTTGAAAAACTGGAAAATTGAAATGATGAAAAGACGAAAAAGTAGAGAAAATTGGAAGTATTGAACAAAAACGGAGCAAACAGACAAAATGGAAAACAAAAAATAGTAGAAAAAAGCCAACACGAAATGAAATTTTAAATAAATTCAAACAACGAACTAAATGCAAAATTAAGAAAAAGTGCGCATAGAAAAGAAAAGATAAATCAAATGTTTTTTTTGGGAAAATAAAAAAAAATCAATGCTAACGTATAGGAAAATGGTCAACAGAAAAGTACTTTCAAAATAGGTTAAATGTAAAACATGAAGAAATAACAATAACGAATTAAATCTTAAGAAAAAGGTATAAAAAATAAATAAAATTGTATAAAATGAACAATGGGAAAAAAATAAAACTACAATAAACGGAAAGCTAAAAACTAGAAAATAAGGAAGAAAATAGGAGAAAGGTAAAAAATTAAACAATAAGACAAATTGGAGTGAATTTGAATAAGTAAAATTTGTTTTAGAAATGCAAAAAATATGAAAAAAAGGAAATAGAAAAAGGCTACGACAAGAATAAATGTAGTAAATATACAAATTCTAAAAATTAGATAAAATGACAAAAGATACAAAAAAGCATGGTATTAAGATATGAAACAATAGGAAAAAAATAAAGAAAGCATAATTTTCTCGCAAAATTGCAAATAAAATTAAGTAACAGAGAAAAAGCTATAAATTAAAGTAGGTGATAGTGATAGCAATAAAAAAAGCAAAATTAAGGAACGTAAAAAGATGGATAAAATAAAAGTAAGCAAATAGATAAAAATGACAGAATCTTACAATTGTAGAAATACAAATACAATCCACAACTTGAAAAAATAGATCAGTGAAATTTTAACGAAATAAAAAAAACCCATGTAGTAATAAAAAAATGGAAAAAATGAGAAACATGGATCAAATTTCGAAATAAGGGTTTTTGATGGATTTTACGCTATGCTGGTTTCGAAAACATTCATAATCCTATAAAAATAAATTATTCTTTTATTTGTGTTGGTGTGTTAGCACACCTTAAAATATTTTACAAGAATGTTGTAACTGATTTCTAGAAAATAGTTCAAAAATAAAAATAAAATCGTTACGTTCAGGAAGCGTTCAAAATCTCACGCTTACTCCTCCAAAACGAAAAGATTTTGTATGCGGATTTAACTTGCGGCATTAGTTAGCTAATCTTGCTAACTAGTTGATTTAGTTTGGTAGCAGAGTTAAATTTTCTCTTCGAAATCAATCAAACACAATTTAGCAATTTAGTTGAACGTATGCTTCTTAGAATCATTGGCAGCTGCAGGATTGTAAACTGAGAGATCTTCTCTTCATGCTACAAGACGTATAAAATTCAAAACAAAACTAATAACAGTACACTCGTCACGAAAGGGGCTTGTTGTGTACGCAATTTACTGTTATAATGAAAATGTTGATAAAAGGCAGCATTTGAAATTTTTTTAAAAAGTATTTATTTTTTTCCATCCCTGGCCTCTTTGCTAGGGGGAATTGGTAATCGAAAATCGCCGAAAAAAGCTACATCATTTGAGTATCACCACTTTACAAAAATGTTTCAGAATCATCTCGTATCTGAATATGATTTTTTATAGATTTTGTATCAATGAACGGCAAACCAAATATATTAAATTTTAAATATAAATTTTTGGATTAATTTCGTATTATTTTAGTATATCAAGAGTTTTTGATGACTCATTTGACCAAAACGCTTAAAAACAAATAAATATGCACTGTTTTATTTCTTATGTAGCTCGTAGCACTAGGAGGAAAAATATCTTATTTTCTTCACATTCACCGTAGAGTGTAATGTTTTGGTAAAGGACTCCACCTTTCTGTGCCGTTCACATTTAGTTGTATGTTTTTGCATTTGTTAACAGTTTTGTTGATTTAGTTGGATGTAGTGATTCACTGTCTCGGTTATTCACAAAGAATCCAAAGCACCAACCACCCTCGCTGTGAAGGATAACCCGAGCGAGCTTTGCTCTGCTCCCCACAAGGGGTGTGAAATCACACTTCAGTTTCTTCCGAAAATCTTTGTGAGGAACATTAATCCATTGAATCGAAGGTTCAATGGGGTAAAGTAAACCCAAATGGCACCATTAAAATAATATTTGCCAACGCCAAGAGGGGCCCTCCTTAACAATTAGGGCCTGCAACCCGAGGATGATGTTTATGAGGACTGGGTGCTGGGCGATTCCTGGTAAAGAAAAGTGCAACGCAAAATAGCAAAATAATCCATTCCGGGCGAATTCGGATTTACCTGAACGAAGACACGGAATTCGTCTCCAAAAACCGGAGTGGCAACCCTAAGCGGGGTTTTTTCTTTCAATAATTACTTTCGATACTAATCCAGCGCTTTCGAAGATTGGAAATTCAATAAATCAAAAAAAACGATTGCAAATTGGCAAAATTTGAAGACAACCTCATGACTTCTAATCAAACCATTTAATTGTATAACCCTTACAAATCTGATCATATTTTTGTTTCGATTATAGACATTTTAACCTTAAGGTCATTCGCTTCTTCATTCAGGTTAGGATTTTTCCTATAACAAATCTCTATTCCTGTGTGCGGGGTTGGGTTTCGAACCCAGGTGAGCTGCGTGCATGACATTCAATGTACAAATTCCGCCATGCCGGGCCTGATCTTGTTTCGATGCGAGAATTAGGTTGGTATAAACATAGTTGATATCAAATATGCAGTAGTTTAGAATTTTATTCTAGTTACCTCATACACAAGATATTAAATTTTTAATTGTATTTTCAAATAAATTTCTGTCGAAAAAGTATTTGCCAAAATTTTAGTTTCTGTTAAAAATCCGGGCCCCCTTCAAAACTCCGGGCCCGGGGGGAAACACCCCGGTCCCCCCCCCCTCTCGGCGGCCCTGCTCTTACGATCTGGCGGCAGGGCCGCCGAGAGGGGAGGGGGACCGGGGTGTTTCCCCCCGGGCCCGGAGTTTTGAAGGGGGCCCGGATTTTTAACAGAAACTAAAATTTTGACAAATACTTTTTCGACAAAAATTTATTTGAGAATGCAATTGAAAATTCAATATCTTGTGCATGAGGTAACTAAAATAGCGAAAATTCTAAACTACTGCATATTTGAAATCAACTATATTTATACCAACCTACTTCTCGCATCGAAACAAGATCAGAATCGAGCGGGCATAGCGGAATTTGTACATTGAATGTCATGTACGCAGCTCACCTGGGTTCGAATCCCAACACAGGAATAGAGATTTTTTTTATAGGAAAATTCCTAATATGAATGAAGAAGCGAATGACCTTAAGATTAAAATGTCTATAATCGAAACAAAAATATGATCAGACTTGTAGGGGTTAAACAATTAAATGGTTTGATTAGAAGTCATGAGATGGTCTTCAAATTTCGCCACTATATGGGGCTGAGACTAGGTGTAAAATTAAAATCTAAAATTCGATCCGCGTCGCGAAAATGTGGCATAATTTTAAACGACTGCAGCGTTGTTAATTGTTGATGGAATTGCATCATTTACACCAATCGATTCAGAGAAGTCCATCTTGAAAATTGATTGCAACTTTAAATTGGTATTTCAACTGTACACTATTGAAAAATCCGTATTATTGTAAATGCTTTGGAAAAATGTATGAAGACATACCAAGTTTTCACTCACGTTTTATTAATTGTTTATAGATTTTCATGATTCGAACCAGGGCCGAAAATTCTCATACCCATTCAATGAACGATGAAATTCACTGAATTCACCTTCATCTTTTCGCTGCCTCCTTCGTTACTAAATTCACACAAAGCGAAACAATAAAGACAACGCCCCTTCTTCTTTCGATTCTATGGATGCGAGTAGCAGAAGTAGTGACTTTCGTTTTCCTTTGACAATACGAAAATTCCATCTCGTTTTAATTTCAAATCAGTAATTTTGATTTTTATTTTAATTTTCTTTAAATGAAATTATAGCAATGTGCATCATAAAATGCAACTAGAACGCCGCAAATACAGGAAATACGCACACCACTGCCCCTTCAGTCGTCCAATATCATCGCTAGCTTGTTATTCTCCCAAATCGAACAACGACAAATAAATATCGTTACTAGTTTCTTTTCGTTTGGCCAGCGCTATGTGCAATATCGAAGAGACCAATGTCGTTCTCAATTTCAAAGCGAAAACGAATGTGTGAAGGAAATAATGAAATTGAATTTACCCGCATGCTTTGTCGTTGGCCGTTGTCTCATTTTCGGTTTCGTAATGTTCTAGTGGTTTAGAAAGTAGCATCGCTCGCTCGTCATTTTCGTCGGATTTTGGTAAACGAAAAAAACATTTTTCGACTCTGATTCGAACACTAATCGATTTAGAAAATTGCCAGTAAAAAATTGTTATCAAATTTATCTGTGTGTTTTATTAGCACACTATTGAAAAATCCGTAAATCCGCAGGGAAAACATATACAATTTTCACAAACTTGCGCAACTCTTTCCCTAACACAGACCTCATTTCGACACTCATAAACGTCTTACACATTTCATCGCATGGAACGAGGTAGGTTATTGCTACTGCTGCTGGTAGGGTCTCAGATACATCTTTCATTTGATACGAGCCATGGAAGGGGAGCGTTTCTGTTTGCTGGAAGGATTTTGCTCGCATTTCCAAGCGACGATGGCGGAACAAATGGCGAATTGCTGGTTTATGCAGTGCGTTTAGTCGTATAGGCAACCATGCCACTAAGCGAAAGCCACCCCAAAAAGAATGATGAAAATATTTTTATTTGTCGTACAAAAGGATAGTCTTCTATCTGGACCAAAAAGTTGATAAATGCGATCACCTTGTTTCAGTGCTTATTTGACATGAGCTGCGAAAGGAAAATGTTCGTGTGTGTACGTAGCAGAAGCGAATCGCCGGCAAGGTTCGAATCGTTTCAAAGGATTCTCGTTCCGTATCACAAAACATAGTTATCAGCAAACAGTCCTTATTAGGACGAATACATAATGGAAAAAGAATTCAATTAGAAAATTCCTTTCATTAATTTGTATTAATTGTGCGCTTGTTAATTCTGTACCATTCCCTAGTAACAAATTAGGTTTTAAGGTTGTTTTATAGCCACTCATAAAACTTAGATTGCACTTGTAGTGTGCTATAAAACTTCAATTGTTACTTGGGTTACCAGTGAATCATAACATAAACAAATATTCATACATTATGCAAAAATCCCTTTTATTAGCTTGTCTTAAATCTGTGCTTGTTAATAATCAATTCTGTATCTTTATCAGTGAACAATAACAAGAAAAGTAACAACAAGTAACAAGTGGTCGTGTCTTGTAGACAACCATCTAATTTTTTTGATTTATTGAATTTCCAATCTTCGAAAGCGTTGGATTAGTATCGAAAGTAATTATTGAAAAAAAACCCTGCTTAGGGTTGCCACACCGGTTTTTGGAGACGAATTTCGTGTCTTCGTTCAGGTAAATCCGAATTGGCTCGGAAGAATCCATTGGATTATTTTGCAATTTTGCGTTGCCCTTTTCTTTACCAGGAATCGTCCAGCACACAGTCCTCATAAACATCATCATTGGGTTGCAGGCCCTAATTGTTAAGGAGGGCCCCTCTTGGTATTGACAAAAATTATTATAAAAGTGCCATTTGGGTTTACTTTACCCCATTGAACCTTCAGTTCAATGGATCATTGTTCCTCACAAAGATTTTCGAAAGAAACTGAAGTGTGATTTCACAACCCGTGTTTGTTTATTGAGGAGCAGAGCAAAGCTCGCTCGGGTTATCCTTCACAGCGAGAGTGGCTGGTGCTTTTAGATTCTTTGTAGGAAGGAAGGAGAGCGAAGTACTATACCCAACTACATAAATCGAAAAAACTGTTAACAAATGCAAAAACATACAACTAAATGTGAACGGCACAGAAAGGTGGAGTGCTTTAGCAAAACATTACACACTAAGGTGAATGTGAAGAAAATAAGATATTTTTCCTCCTAGTGCTACGAGCTGCATAAGAAATAAAACAGTGCATATTTATTTGTTTTTAAGCGTTTCATACAATAAAAATCACTGGAAGCGCTCCAAACTTCTGTCGAGTGATCACTTTAATTCGAAATTGTAATTGATACCCATGTGTCTCTTGAAGTCTATCCCCTGCTCAGTAAAACTCTACTGGTGAAAGTACCACTAGAGGCGGTAACCCTACCTCTATTTGAGAGCTCAATTGGTCAAATGAATCATCAAATACTCTTGACATACCTAAATAATTCGAAATAATCCAAAAATTTAAATTTACAATTTAATATATTTTGTTTGCCGTTCATTGTTACAAAATCCATAAAAAATCATATTCAGATACGAGATGATACCGAAACATTTTTGTCTAGGGGTCGTACTCAAATGATGTAGCTTTTTTTCGGAGATTTTCTTGCAAAGCGGCCAGGAATGGAAAAAAGATAAATACGTTTTACAATTCTTTCAAATACGGCCTTTTATCAACATTTTCATTATAACAGCAAATTGCGTACACATCAAGCCCCTTTTATGAGGAATACAGTGTTAATAGTTTTGTTTTGAATTTTATATGTCATGGAGCATGAAGAGATGATCTCTCAGTTCACAATCCTGCAGCTGCCAATGATTCTAAGAATCATACGTTCAACTAAATTACTAAATTGTGTTTGATTGATTTCGAAGAGAAAATTTAACTCTGCTACCAAACTAAATCAACTAGTTAGCAAGATTAACTAACTAATGTAGCAAGTTAAATCCGCATACAAAATCTTTTCGTTTTGGAGCAGAAATCAGTTACAACATTCTTGTAAAATATTTTAAGGTGTGCTAACACACCAACACAAATAAAGAATAATTCATGTTTTTATAGGATTATGAATGTTTTCGAAACCAGCATAGCGTAAAATCCTACCCCAACCCTTATTTGAAATTTGATCCATGTTTCTCATTTTTTTTTTAATTTTTACATGGATTTTTTTTTTATTTTGTTAAAATTTCATTTATCTTTTTTTTTTTCAAGTTGTGGATTGTATTTGTATTTCTACAATTTTAAGATTCTGCCTTTTTTATGTATTTCCATTCTTTTATTTTATCCATCTTTTTACGTTCCTTACTTTTGCTTTTTTCTATTGCTATCACTATCACTTACTTTAATTTATAGTTTTTTCTCTGTTATTTCATTTTATTCACAATTTTTCGAGAAAATTCTGCTCTCTTTATTTAATTTTTCTAATTGTTTCATATTTTAATACCCTGCTTTTGTATTTGTTTCTTTTTTCATTCCATCCAATTTTTAGAATTTGTCTATTTACTACATTTATTCTTATCATAGCCTTTTTCTATTTCCGTTTTTTTCATATTTTTTTGCATTTCCATAAGCAATTTTACTTATTCAAATTCATTCCAATTTGTCTTATTGTTTAATTTTTACCTTTCTCCTATTTTCTTCCTTATGTTTTTAACTTTTCGTTTTTCGTAGTTTTATTTTTCCCACTGATTGTTTAATATAATTTTATTTATTTCTTATACCTTTTTCTTAAGATTTTATTCGTTATTGTTATTTCTTCATTGTTTCTATTTAACCTGTTTTGAAAGTACTTTTTCTGTTGACCATTTTCTTGATTTTTTTTATTTTCCTAAAAAAACATTTGATCTTTTTTAACACTATGCGCACTTTTCCTTGACTTTACATTTAGTTCGTTATTTTAATTTATTTCAAATTTCATTTCTAGTGTTTTTCTATTCTTTAAATAATTTAATCCATTTTATTCGTTTTCTTAGTGTTAATTTCTCCATTTTTTGTGTTTCTATAGTATACCAAGTTGGCTTTTTCCTACTATCTTTGTTTTTCATTTTGTCTGTTTGCTCCGTTTTTGTTCATTATCCAATTTTCTTTACTTTTTGTCTTTTCATCATTCCACTTTTCCAGTTTTTCAAAATTTGCCGGTTCGTACATTTATTTTAATTTCTCTATGGTTATTTTATTCTTGTCTTTTATATACACTCCTGTAATTTTATGCATTCTTAACGTTCTATTTACTTTTTCTATTGCTTTAAATATGTCTTGTTTTAAATGTTAAATAAATTTTATTATTCTTGATTTATCGAGTTTTTCAGTTTTATGCATTTTTTATATTAATGTTTGTATTCTTTTTAGTAGTTTTTCTTTCATTTTTATTTATTCCTAAAATTTTTCCTACTTTCTTATCGATTTTTCATTATTTTCAACATTTGTTCAATAATGTTCGAATATGTTTTTTCTAGTTACCTGTTTTCTTTTATCAATTTTTTATAGATTTTTTTTGGTTTTTCTAGATTAAACATTTTTTGACAATTGACATTAATGTTTATTTGTTTGATTTTGTTGTTTGGAGCTCTTTTTTACATTCTTTTAATATTTAGTTTTCCTGTTGTTTTTCTTTTATCTATTGCCGTTGATCGCCGTTTAGATATTTTTAATTTTTGTAATAACTACATTTTTAATTTTTCCATTTCCGTACTTTTATAAATACTATTGACAAAAATGACGCTTTTCAAAGTCACCAAAACTGTCGAAAAGGTATTAAGGCCCGTACGTTGGACCCCCCGGGCCCGTATTTTTTCTCTGCGGCCCTGTCTGGCGGTAAAGAAATTACACCGATGCTGACAAAACGGTCAGGTAACTTCAATTTAATGAACGGCTGTTCCTACGAAACGTCAACAAGTGATGTACGGCTATTCACAAAACTGCGATCGTTTCTATAAACAGCATATGTATCGCCAAAAAGCTGACGAGGATGAATCCTGTCATCTAAGCAGGTCTCGGTGAGAACAATTATGTCGTAATGGGAAGAATAGATTGCTGGGAAACTTCTTCGATTTTTGTGCGTAGGTCTCGGACGTTCTGGTAAAAAATCGTTAGTTTACTATTCAAGTCTGCGTCAAGCGTCGATTCCTGAAATTCCTCCACATCATTCCAAAGATGATCGTCTGATAACCCGTACGCCTAGAAGTTGCCATTATTTGAGAGACGAGCAGTAGCACTCGAAGCTTCAGCAAGACATATACTGCTTCTAAAGCTACCTGACGGAGTAACGCTGCATGCTGATGGAATAATGCTGGATACTTGAATACCAAACAGATTTGATGAAGCGACGGAGCTTTGATGATCGGGTGACGTCCACACGCCTGGAAGGTATCATTACTTAAAAGGCGAATATCAGAACATATACTGCTTCTTATGTTACCTGAGCGGACAGTTACGATGCGATCAAAATTTTCATTTCGACATTGAAGATTCACATCGCCGGTAGAGTTGTGCTCATCAGCAGACTGTAAGTGAAATTTACATTCAATTTACATAAATTTTACATTTACTTCGAAAGGACATGTGCTCTTCTTGGCTTTACCTGACACAGAAGAAGACGCCGACTCGTCAGGTAGGCTGCTCATCGAGGAACATGAAGTTGGACAGACGAGTTTATCCGGCATAGCTTGGCGGTACTGTCCACCACCAGATGGATTCATCTCCGCAGCAATCCTGATGATTGGTCGTTGGATTTTTGAATTGGGCACATTTTCACGGAAGTAGATGTTCTCCGGCCATATGCCTTTGGGCAGAGCCTTTTCCCTGAATGATTTGCTAACGCCAACTTTGAAGGTAATGAAGCTCAAGGGTTAGAGATCCTTGTCCGTTGGAACTAGAGGAATTATTCTCGGTTGCAAATCCTTCCCCTAACAATTTTTCACAAGTGTAGAAACTTCATCATCCGTCATACTGGGATCAAATGCAGACAAGTAGACCCATAACAGCTCCTCAGGTAGTGAAACTGTTTTTATCGGTTCAAACGCAGCTTTGGATCCACGAATGTTAGCGATTTTTGTTTTGAGCGGATCATCTTCACGCTTGCGCTTAGAAGTGTTTGAAACGGGATTATACAGTTGGAGATAGCGGTTTTGTGTCGACTTTAACCAATAGACCATTTAAATCAGCTATGTTATCCCTAAATGATTTCAGGGAATTATCGTCCGGTATTGTATTTTCGCAACAGCGCGAAGCCATTCTACAGAAATTATCATCACAAAAAAAAATCAGCACGCCCCACAGTGGCACGACGAGTGACAAAACTCCAAAAATCAATGTCTTGTTATTTTTTGTAAATAATTATTTTATTTTTCTCTCAGTTTGAATAAAGGTATCTCAAAATTTTACTATAATCGGATGAAAAATGAATTTTTAACATATCGTTGAAGCAAGCGATGTCGAGGATTTCTGTTCAATTCAATTAATTAGAAATTTTAGTACCTTAGAGTTTCAAATGGCGATATCTCAAGAACTATACAGCCAATTGGAGCAATTTTAAGTTTTAAGAAGTTTTAAGAAGAATGAATATGCTAAAATATAGATGGGAGATTTTTGCATCAGTTCTGCATCAAAAAAAATCCAATTAAAAAGTTTCATATCATATCAGTAATTTATCTTTATATGTCTTCCAATTTTTGAGATGGTCTCCCATGGGTCACTTATCATGAATCTGACTCAAAATTTAGTATAGTTTCAAGATATACAGGCCTCATCTTGCGCATTTTTGCGCCGAAGTTGGTATATCTATATTTTTGAAAATACCCATATGGAGACGCCCTGTAGCTCATAAATCTCCTTACAAATTAATTGCCTAAATAACATCATATTACTGAAAAATTAGTGATTTTTACTAGTTTTGTCAACCATTTCTGCTATCCGATGAGATTGGCTACCATGATTAATGTTTATATTAACCCTTTAACGACCAACGCATTCAAATGGGTTTAAATAAAAGTAGTTCAAAAAGTGAAATATGGAATATCAAAACTGATAGCAGAAATTGATTCAGCGACCCAAAATTAGTTAAAAGCCCAAGTTTTAGCCACATAGACCAATTTTTATAATTTTGTCACAACTTTGAATGAACAGGTGCCACTGTGCGCCCGTCACACATCCAGAATAAATTCCGTGAGTGGGTTAAGGACGTCTCGAATATCCGCAGTAGCCACGACAGGTGATTTGCTCAGAATCATTAACGACTTTCGAGCAGTTGGTACAAGCCATACTTTTGAGCGACGAAATAACTCCTACCGGGTATGCAATATGCCCAGGAAAATAAATAACTCCAGCGGAAAAAAAAACTTTCAGCTTTCTTGACGACCGGAATATAGCAAACAGTGATGCCAGAATGCCGTGCTAGCTATTTATAATTTCTTCAAATCTGAAATATTTTCGCCATTTCATTTCCACTTTCATTTCCATTTTCATTCTTTCCACTGTTTAATTTGTTACCAATTTTTATATTTTGAACATTTTGTATTTTTGCTATTTCTACGTCTAACTCGGTGTATCCTCTTTGTTGATTTCTCTATTTGTTCACTTTAAGTTATAGCTATAGGTTTTATTATTTTTTTGATAGATTCATTTTTCTTACTTTTGTCGTTTTTCCTGTTTTACATTCTTATATTTTATTTTTCATTTTGTTTCATTTTAACCATTTAGCAAAATTTTTCTATTTCGTCAATTTTAATTTTAATTTCCCTTTTCATTTCCTTAGTTTAATTTGATTGTTGCGATTATTAAATCTGTTCAATTATATTTACATACTTTTAAATTTCAACTTTTCCATTGTTTTAATTTTGTTCATTTCCTGTTATTTCTCCGCATTGGATTTTTTAACCGTTATGTCTCCGATGCGGTACCCGGGTACTATTTCAGGTTTCAGTTAATGAAATTCCAATGTTTTATCGAGTGCTGGAAATTCACTTTAGCTTTTTGATTAATAATATTATTGATATAGTAAGGGGGAGTGAGGAGGACCTCATGATTTTTTTACTATGTAACAGGCCGACGAGGGTACCCGAGGGTACTGATGTGCCAATAACTAAGGCAATTTCCAACTGAATTCGATACTTTTGGGTGGTTTTGATTCAGGAATTCATCCACTTTTGGACTTGGTAAAAATGAATCAGGTTACTTCATTTCGTTCCCGGGAATCCGAGTTTCCGGAAGAATGTTCCAGTGTTGGGATACTATTTGTGAACTTCAATGGAATACTGGCAATATGGGTATAAACATTCTTGGAATTGCTTCAATAGGCTATATCTTATGGTTTTGGAACCATTTGGTGACTTGACCCCGGAAAGGACATTCAAGGGCAGGTTCCCGTAGGGCCGTCAGTGGCCATTCCGAGGTCAAAATGACATTTGCCCCCGTAAAAATAAATAACAGACTTCCTAGACAATTTGAAGAGGTTTGATACTCTTATTGCTAGGATATTATTAAAATTTACTGGAACATTACTCCGGAATATCTGGATTACCAAGAAACAGATCTATTCATCCGGATCAATTTAACAGCATCAAAAAGTAGACACGAGTTGCTGAATCCAAAACAGCTAAAAGTGTTCAAATCGGTTAAAGAAAGCCATAGTTATGAGCATTTCAATTTGTGGGTACCCGGTTACCCTCCTCGGCCTGAAGGTATTTTTTCTGTTGGACACATAACGGTTAATTTAGGATTTTGGGAGGTTTTTGACTGTTTGATCGTATTCTATTATTTTAAATGTCACTGTTCAACTTTTTTGGTTTTTTCCTTTTTATTATTTCGTCCTCGCTTGTTTCTTTTTTTTTGTTTTTCTCTTTTTAAAATCTGAATTTATCTGAATGTTCTTTTTGATTATTTTAATTTATTGCGTTTCAATTTTGTACTATTTTTGCCATTTACACAAGATTTACAACCCCAATTTTTGCAATTTACACAAGATTGAAAAACCCCAATTTGCCCGCGTGCAGAAAGATGCCTCTTTTTTGAGTTTAACATTTGTGCTTCAATTATGAAAGTGTCGTCCACGAAAGAGGGGCAACACAGTAAAGTTTTGCTCGCGTATCGCCTGAATCCGAACTACTTGCACGCCGAGTTAGAGAAATCTGTAAAAGTAGACAAATTAACTGCCAACGGCATAGTGCCAGTCGGAAGAGAAAATTGGTAGATATATTCAAGCAATTGAAGCTGTCAAAATTCACGCAGAAATGTCCGATTTGGCAGGCTTTCTGCACCTGTGGTTTGACGAGCGACATTTTCATTGCAACCGAGACCTTCAACCAGGAAATTTACGCGAAAGAGTGCATGCAAAAACGTTATGAAGCAACATGATCATTGTTATGCTATTTTGGTCGGATTTTGAATACTGCCATTACAGAAAAAGGAAATGGGGTGGTATGCCACTAACAACGGTCAGGTGGTCTTTAACCCTTTCATACCCAACTTTTTTCTGGTTCGGTTAGGGTTTCAAAACCATTTTTCCTTGAAAACGGTGGGTTCAAGAAACACGAAAGGCCTTTTTCATAAAGATAGGTGCTTCTCTTGCAGAGCTAGAAGCTGCTCAATTCTTACCTTCCTATGCTCGAAACAATTCTCCTAGAATATTTACAATAGTCCAATAGTTTGGAAAACGTAGCCAAAGGCAGTCTAAATTGATAAGTTTTATCAGTTTTCAATAATATTGCAACATAACGAAGATATATGTAAAATTCATATTCCGTCGTCAATGTAAACTGTCCCTGGCAGCACTGCTCCATCGGAATCCAATCAGATAAATTGCAATAACTTCAGTTCTAGAGCTGATCCTTGTAACTGTTTATGCTTAAATGAAAGGCGATAGTCACATTTATTAGTCTTACTTATTTTTGTGAGCAAATCTTGCCTCAATCAAAAGTTTTAGCTGTTTAAAAACGTTGTTGTCCACAAACAACATGGGCATGAATGGGTTAAGAACAAGAACCCTCCCTACACACTAGAGCACAACTCAATCGAGTATTATTAGTCCATCGTCAAGCCGAACCTGAAACAGATCTGAAGAAGCTGAAAACTGTTTAATTAAACTGGCTATGGCGATCAAAGTTGACGATGTGGGTGTTTAGAATTGGATGGCAGTAGTTAAAAGATGCTCAACCGAAGGCTTAACTGAATATTTTTCTGTATTTTATAGTAATTAAGCTTATGAATTAATCAATTTAGATGCATGCTTGTTTGGCCAAATTTTGATCATAGACTGCGCCGGTAAACGTGACTGCCATTTAGTCCAGTGGCGCCGGAGATAGGCACTCAGTGCGAACAAAGACCTACGGAAAACAAAAAAATCGAATGAAAAAATCATTTGAATTAACAGCACTCAGTATATTCTACTACAGTTCTGCCTCAAAAGTGTTATGCGCTATACATAAAAGCAGAGAACTGTTTTTTCAGTAGATTTTGAGCTTAACCGTTTCTGTGTTCGAAAAATCTACAATAATTAAATATGATATTTTTTTTGCTTCAAGTGTTTCAGCGTCGACACGTATAGAAGTGTTCTAAGAATGTCATAGACATTTCCACAATTATATTAAACAGCCTTAGAATTATAGTTTAGGGAAATGAGAAATGCACCATTGCGCCAGTAGGTAGATTTGAACAGGTTTTTGATTGAGAAGCCACAGTTAAAACAGATTCTATGAATTGGCGGAACTGCACTCATTTCTCCAGTTACTAATTTTTTATCCACAATATCAAATCACAATCCATTACCATCGCCATCACCGACGTTAGTTAGATACATTTAATACCGAATCCAGCCTAGAATTCACAATCAAACCTCTGGTTCATTTAATACCGTGCCACTCAATGCAGCACTAAATTACCAACCTGCGCATCCACTCACCCAGCCAAATGGCTCAAGAACGCACAAGATTCCACTACAAAGTGCACTGAAATATTCCTTCTTCATCATGCTAGCAAGCAGACAAACATCCAGGCAGACAGTCGAACAGCAGCAAAATACAATAATGCAGAGCTCTTGAAAGTACGCAAATCGCCTTCATCTCCGCCCCTTCCACGACCCGCGTTGTCCAAAATCGTCAGTGATTTTGACTCGATTCCTCGAAAGTTCACTTTTTCTCTGCTACACGCTGGAGAAAAAGCCCGCTCTTCCCTTCACGATGACTGTGCAGCAGGACTGAAATTCTTGTTAGTAAATAATAATATCGTTAAGACACTTTTGGATCGTCCTCGTTGTCGCGAGCGTTTCCTTTCCGATTGGGACATCACAGAAGTGCTCCGGATGGGCAAAAAGCTTCTGAAATCGTGCAAAGAGGGACTAGTGTTGGAAGGAAGAGAAACTTCCAAAGACTATTTTTCGATAAAACCGACCGAGAACGGCGGCTACGGAGATTGCTCCCTGTCGGTCCCCGGAGAACACCCACTCCCACCCACAGAGCTAACAGCCACGACGTCGTTGGCCGCCTCATCGGTCTTACAGCAGCTCTTAATTCGAAAAGTAGATTTTACCAGCCCGTTTGCCAGGCTTCCCCCGTGTGTCGACGACGGTAGAAATGCTTTTACCGGAGATGAGCTAACTTTTCCGATTCAGTGGGTTTTTTTTTCTTATTTCTTCTTTCGTCTTCGCCCTGCCGATAGCTCACCGTTTTCTCTGGCTTTGAGGCAAAACCGCAGCAATACACTCCGAAATCGAAATCCGAAAGCTAAAGGTAGGACGCGTGGGTAATTATTACTACACTTCTGGGGGTTGAGCTCAATTTCAGCGCGCTCTGTTGCTTCCGAGAGCCGGGGAAACTTTTCGCAACATTTGTTACCGAGAGGCAAAAAACTCTTCCCTTCCCGAACCGTCAGTAGTCAATGGTGGTTTCGAAAGCGAAGCAAAGTATTTTAATTTAAAGATTATCTCGAAAACCCCAGCTACTTCCTCATCGCGGCTTGTGTAATTATTGTGTTTTTAAAACAGTTTACCGGCAGTTCCTTGGACTGCCGAGGGGAGAAAGGATTGAACCAGGGAAACCGCACCCACCACTTGAAACAAATTTCTCCTGGAGATGATAGTGTGTATGTGAGTGTGGGTGTGTGTGTGTCTATGGCCTAAAATAAACCGCGCTTCTTCTCTGCTATGCTAGAGCGAGATGGGTTCTCCGTCCGAGTGGTTCCGTTAGAGTAAAATGTTAGTGGGAAAGTTTCGACTCCCACCCTGTTGCCCCAACAGTGTCTGCTTCAAGGTTTCCAAAACGCTTCATTTTCTACGAGAGTGGAGCCGACGGAAAAGTTCGACAGCCTAGACCCGGTACAGCCCCCGGGGGGGACCAACCCGTGATCCGTTGAATGTTGAACTGAAAGCTTGTACCGAATGTGCTTAAAGATGTTTTTTGATGATCGTCTTTTCCGCATAATTAGAAAACTTTTAATCTTTATGAAATCACTTTAGTAAAATGCTTTACGAGCGGAACAGACGGTTTGTGCTGGGGTCGACGCTGGCCAGTTTCGGGTGTTTGGTGGATTCGGGTAGGATTGCCGGCTGTCAGTTGGATACAGTGGATGTGAGGTCCGGTTGAGCTTTAAATGGTGGGAAAGATTCTGATCTGAAAATTCAATCCATTTAATCGATTTGTCAGACACAAATTCACCTATTTTGAAAGGGTACGCATTTTTATTTTATTTTTACCGTGAACTAGTTAGATAGCAGTACGATTAATCGATAACGTTTTCTTAAATGTGAATTTAAAAAAATGCTATTTGTAACTTCCACAAGGAAGCACTTTGAGGCAGTTACTGTTTTATTCTACATTAACAGACCATTTTTCAGCACAATAGATCAATTTGGTGAACTTTTAGTAACCTCCCGGCTTTAAATAGAGCTAAATCAGGCTTACGGTGGAAAATAAAAAAAAGGTCGATTATTATTAATATTATTCGGAATGCCATTTTCGGATCGAAACTTCTGCAGGGAACTATAGATCTAATGATTCCAGAACGATCGAGTTCAAGGGAAAAAAGAACCTTTGTGTCAGGTTTCGTCAATATGGAATTCAACCAACTCTGAAGATGCAACAACCAGCTTGCATAGAATTGTATTGTACAGTTTTCTGAAGCTTTGACTTCGATGGGTCATTTGCCTTTAAAAATTCGTATGTTCCATTTCATGTTTATATTTCAATTGTCTTAATTCTACTTTATGTTGCTGCCATGGTTAGCTAGATGCGGATTGGTCCGGTGGGCCGTCTCTCCGCACAGTGCACAGTGGTCGCAATGGTACCAAAACGTGCGTTTAATTAATGGTGCTCTAGGAGTTGATTTTAGCGATTTGGTGTGTTAGAAACATTTTTTCAGAATGGAAGCCCCCTTATTTTGATGTATACTGAATTGTGATTAATCCACCTACAAGTGAGATAGAAAATTTATTTCCACTAACTTTTAAGATAGGGGCACGATGTCAATAACAAAGTTATAGTAAATTCTACTGCGAGAAAACTTGTTGAACATGCAAACTCTCTAAAATGTAATGGTGTTGAGATAAAGCACGTTGTTTGTGGAAGGCACCCAAAAAATCATTTTTTCATTATAACTTTTTTCTGAGATTTTTGCAATTCTTCAGATGTTCTATGAAGTTGTTGAAATTAAGAAATTGCACATATTTGTCGACGACGTCAACATTTTTTATTTCAAAACTTAAGAGTTATTAAATAAAGTGGGTTAGAAATACCGCCATTTTGAATGACAATTACTAAGAGATGTGGAAATATGTGGAAGACATTTCGATTCTATGAGAAAGACAGTGAATAGTACTATAAGCAAAAATAGTACTCATAACGGGCATCCACTGGCCTGTATATAAAAAATACTTTCCGGCAATGCATGTTTTTCATTTTGTAACAAAATAATTACGACATTTTAAGCATAACTTTTTATAGCAATTGTTTCTATGTGTTATTCTATTCTTCGAATATTCTAAAAAATCTTTGGAAATGTCAAAGTACACATATGAATCCAAAACACTCAGCTCTGTAGTCTCCAACTTTCGAATTATTCCTAAACTAGCACAACAACAAAAGTGAACAACTAAAAAATGCGCAAATTTTTTTGGCTGTCTTTACAAGAATAAAAACCATTACAAACAGTATTAGGGTTACTGTGCCCTAATTCATCTTAGCTCCTCTATTCATCCCACCCATTGGAACTCATTAGTTAGAGAAGTATTTGCTATCTCTATTCAACGCATTAGCTCAAAAAGTCTAACTGTACTGCTTCTTAGTAACGAAGGAAAGATGGTGCTACTTATTTAAGCGCAATCCAGTCATTCTAAGTCGAGTTATCAACGAAATAATGTGACATCCCGACTAATGAGATGGATAAGGGCTCGTCTACCCTATATGCCGTTTTCATGAAACGATTACGTGGCCGGAATTGTCAATAATTCTTTTGCAAGCACGCATTGAATGATTAAATATTTGAAATTAACCCTCAAAAAGGCAAGCGAAAATTGTGACTTCATAAAGCATCGCTTCTAAGACCCAATGAAACCAAGAGCCTCTTTTTTGTCGTTTTACCAGTGAGAGAATCGAAAGCCCGAAAACGCTCGATCATTTGTATTTCGAATTACAAATTCATTGAAACTAGGGAACTGTAACTAGCCGAGCTTCTGAGAACCCTTGCCTTTTTGAGGGTTAAAATTTGACAGAGATGTAATATATAGGTGAAAATATTTTTCTAAAGATTTTTTGGCAAGTCGGATCCTAAGTAGAAACTCTGACTACACAGTCGTTTCGTGAAAATAATATCTAATACTCTTTGCTATGGTTCATACTCATGAAAATACAGTAAACCTTTTTAGACGTCTCTAGTGTTCACTTTCCAAATCCTGTTAATTTATGAATAGTTTCAGATAACAGAAATTCAAAGTTCACGATTTATAGGTGTATTTATTACTCTCAATGATTTTTTAGAATATTCGACACATAGAAAAACAATCGCTAAAAAATTTATGCTGAAAAAGTCCTACTTATTGTATGCATGTATGCAAAACATACATTGCCGGAAAGTATTTTTTGTAAACAGGCCAGTGGATGCCCGTTGTAAGTAGTATTTTTTCTTATAGTACTTGTCACTGTCTTTCTCATAGAATCGAAATGTCTTCCACATATTTCCACATCTCTTAGTAATTGTCATTCAAAATGGCGATATTTTTAACCCACTTTATTTAATAACTCTTAAGTTTTGAAATAAAAAATGTTGACGTCTTCGACAAATATCTGCAATTTCCTAATTTCAACAACTTCATAGAACATCTGAAGAATTGCAAAAATCTCAGAAAAAAGTTATAATGAAAAAATGATTTTTTGGGTGCCTTCCACAAACAACGTGCTTTATCTCAACACCATTACATTTTAGAGAGTTTGCATGTTCAACAAGTTTTCTCGCAGTAGAATTTACTATAACTTTGTCATTGACATCGTGCCTCTATCTTAAAAGTTAGTGGAAATAAATTTTCTATCTCACTTGTAGGTGGATTAATCACAATTTAGTATACATCAAAAGAAGGGGGCTTCCATTCTGAAAAAGTGTTTCTAACACACCAAATCGCTAAAATCAACTCCTAGAGCACCATTAATTAAACGCACGTTTTGGTACCATAGCGACCACTGTGCAGTGGCACGACGAGTGACAAAACCCCAAAAATCAATGTCTTGTAATTCTTTTGCAAATATTTATGATATTGTTCTCTTAGTTTGAATAAAAGAATCTCAAAATTTTACGGTAAACGGATGAAAAATGAATTTTTAACATGTCATTGAATCAAGTGATGTCGAGGATTTCTGTTCAATTCAATTCATAAGAATTGTTCGTACCTTCGAACTTCAAATGGCGATATCTCAAGAACTACATGGCCGATTGGAGAAATTTGGCAACAAAAATGAATATACTAAACTATAGATATGAGCTTTTTGTGCAAAAACGATTTTAGTTTGTTCTGCATCAACAAAAAGCAATTGAGAAATTAAATGTCATGTCAGTAATTTATTTTATACGTCTTTCAATTTTTGAGATAATCTCCCATGGGTCACTTATCATGAATCTGACTCAAAATTTAGTGTAGTTTCAAGATATGTAGGCCTCATCTTGCGCATTTTTGCGCCGAAGTTGTCATATCTATGTTTTTGAAAATACCCATATGCAGACGCCTCGTAGCTCATCAATCTTCTTACAAATTGGTTACTTAAACTACATCATATTACTGAAAAATAGTGATTTTTACTATTTTGTAACAATTTCAGCTATCCGATATGATTGGCTGCTATTATTAACGTATATATTAACCCTTTAACGACCTACGTCTTCAAATGGGTTTACATAACATTAGTCAACAAAAGAACTATGGAATTTCAAAACTGATAGTAGAAATGGATTCAGTGACCCAAAATTAGTCAAGAACCCAATTTTTGGTCAAATAAACTAATTTTGATAATTTTGTCACAACTTTGTATGTACTGGTGCCACTGTGCTCCGCCTCGGAGGAGTGCGGCAAAGGGCCCGCATGGGATTCCATTCCCTTTGCTGGTGTTTGTAAGGTGTTGATGGAAAGTTGATTGGGCTCCGGGCAGCTTCCCCATCTCGGGCGGATAGAATACCAAGTATTTCCATTTTCGACTTTCGAAAATTCGATTTTCGATTTTTGTTTTTTGATTTTTGATTTTTGATTTTTGATTTTTGATTTTTGATTTTTGATTTTTGATTTTTGATTTTTGATTTTTGATTTTTGATTTTTGATTTTTGATTTTTGATTTTTGATTTTCGATTTTCGATTTTCGATTTTCGATTTTCGATTTTCGATTTTCGATTTTCGATTTTCGATTTTCGATTTTCGATTTTCGATTTTCGATTTTCGATTTTCGATTTTCGATTTTCGATTTTCGATTTTCGATTTTCGATTTTTGATTTTCGATTTTCGATTTTCGATTTTCGATTTTCGATTTTCGATTTTCGATTTTCGATTTTCGATTTTCGATTTTCGATTTTCGATTTTCGATTTTCGATTTTCGATTTTCGATTTTCGATTTTCGATTTTCGATTTTCGATTTTCGATTTTCGATTTTCGATTTTCGATTTTCGATTTTCGATTTTCGATTTTCGATTTTCGATTTTCGATTTTCGATTTTCGATTTTCGATTTTCGATTTTCGATTTTCGATTTTCGATTTTCGATTTTCGATTTTCGATTTTCGATTTTCGATTTTCGATTTTCGATTTTCGATTTTCGATTTTCGATTTTCGATTTTCGATTTTCGATTTTCGATTTTCGATTTTCGATTTTCGATTTTCGATTTTCGATTTTCGATTTTCGATTTTCGATTTTCGATTTTCGATTTTCGATTTTCGATTTTCGATTTTCGATTTTCGATTTTCGATTTTCGATTTTCGATTTTCGATTTTCGATTTTCGATTTTCGATTTTCGATTTTCGATTTTCGATTTTCGATTTTCGATTTTCGATTTTCGATTTTCGATTTTCGATTTTCGATTTTCGATTTTCGATTTTCGATTTTCGATTTTCGATTTTCGATTTTCGATTTTCGATTTTCGATTTTCGATTTTCGATTTTCGATTTTCGATTTTCGATTTTCGATTTTCGATTTTCGATTTTCGATTTTCGATTTTCGATTTTCGATTTTCGATTTTCGATTTTCGATTTTCGATTTTCGATTTTCGATTTTCGATTTTCGATTTTCGATTTTCGATTTTCGATTTTCGATTTTCGATTTTCGATTTTCGATTTTCGATTTTCGATTTTCGATTTTCGATTTTCGATTTTCGATTTTCGATTTTCGATTTTCGATTTTCGATTTTCGATTTTCGATTTTCGATTTTCGATTTTCGATTTTCGATTTTCGATTTTCGATTTTCGATTTTCGATTTTCGATTTTCGATTTTCGATTTTCGATTTTCGATTTTCGATTTTCGATTTTCGATTTTCGATTTTCGATTTTCGATTTTCGATTTTCGATTTTCGATTTTCGATTTTCGATTTTCGATTTTCGATTTTCGATTTTCGATTTTCGATTTTCGATTTTCGATTTTCGATTTTCGATTTTCGATTTTCGATTTTCGATTTTCGATTTTCGATTTTCGATTTTCGATTTTCGATTTTCGATTTTCGATTTTCGATTTTCGATTTTCGATTTTCGATTTTCGATTTTCGATTTTCGATTTTCGATTTTCGATTTTCGATTTTCGATTTTCGATTTTCGATTTTCGATTTTCGATTTTCGATTTTCGATTTTCGATTTTCGATTTTCGATTTTCGATTTTCGATTTTCGATTTTCGATTTTCGATTTTCGATTTTCGATTTTCGATTTTCGATTTTCGATTTTCGATTTTCGATTTTCGATTTTCGATTTTCGATTTAGAGGTGTGCGCCGATGCATTTTTAATCGGCGGCGGCGTAAGCGACATTTTTGGCCGGCGGCGGCGGCGTTGGCGGCGTCACGCCGTTGGACCCTACCGGCGGCGGCGCGCCGGCGTGTGTCGGCGTGACGAATATTGACGCCTATGTAACTAAAAAAAAATTCTTGGCTGTACAATTCCTTTCCTAAATTTTCGGTTTCTATTGTAACAGACTTCATACATACAAACAAACGTTACAGCTTAAAGAAAATCTAAAAAAAACATCGCCCAAGATGTACTAGCGACATCTGTTGAACACATTGCACAAAATGTAATAGGGATCTTTAGGGGTGTGCGGGTTAAGGCATATTCTGATGCAGATTAGTACCGTGAGTTAATATCTCAGGTATTTTTAAATTTTTTGGCCCGAAACTATTGAAAACAACATTTTTTAGTTTGTTTCCTTTTAGGACAATAACACATCCAAACCCATGCGACTTGCACGACTCTATAGGTTGCCTTATCAGATCTACCATAGTTTGCAGATGAAACTTGAATGGCAGGCTGCTAGCGGATTGACAAAGTACCAGATCATGCTGTGTGGGATTCTGTACCGGTTAACAATGAGGCGAACGAGATATTTGCAGATACGTCATTTAGTAGGACAACTGTCAGTTTGCTGGTTGAATTTAATTTGGTTTTTTTTTAAAATTTAAAAATCATAAAAGAATAATTAAGGTTTAAGAATGATATGAGTGTACTCGTAAGGACACCCGCTACCAATACATATGAAAAACTAGCACAATTTTTCCAAATTAAAGATCCCTATTCTCGCAACCATATCGAATTTTGTTTCAACTGAAGCTCCAATAGTGCCCACCTTGCTTGCCAAATGCAAGATAATAAATGAAAGGTGGAACTATTTTTACAGTTGTAAAATTTGAAGAACGAAATAGAAAAATTGTCGATGTCGCATACTACGACTTCGCATGAAATAATGATTGCAATGGACAAATTTGAAGAATCTAGAGTAACGACTGTGTTTCAATGACCCATAATAATTATTTATTGTTCTATATTTGGGAAATTAAGCAATGGTAAAAAAAAATTTGTTTTGTTTGAGGAAATTAATTGTTGTTGTCGTTTCATTGTTTTTTGTTTCTATTTAGTCATCTTTACCGTAAGCCCGGGGACAATTGACAGCTCCAATATATTGAATTCATAAGCAAATTTTGGGGGTGATATGGTAATTTTTTTTTGCTGCTAGAATTCTGATAAAAACACAAATTCTATTCAAAACGAATTGTTAAGCTTGGTGGTGGTGTACTTTCATTGGCCAAAATGTTTTTCATTTACGATTCTCGAGATAAAAAGCACCAATGATTTAACGATTTCAAACTTCACACAACAAGAAATCCAAAACATGTTTAGGACGTAAGAGAGCCGGTTGTTAAAAACAGACTTCCAGCTAAATATTAATAAGATTTATGTAACTTTGCTGATGGTTTTCAGTTAGGGATAAATTTATTCTCTAATAATAGTTTTCTTTATTCACATTTTGGAATAAGCTTTTTCTAAATGTTGTTCTAGCCGCATTGACGGCGTTCATAACACACGTAACGAAACACGCTTTTCTCTTGCAACTTTTTCGTTTCGTTGTTCGTGGTACTCATACAGAGAAGGCATACTAGCGCCACCATCAAATCGGTGGTGCATATATGAAACAAGCACTATCTGTCAAGTTGTCCCTGGGTTGTTTACCATCGCTCTTTTAGAATCCCGCAGATATCAGGTACCCTAACACGAGGCGTTATTATTGGTATTACTGCGCAGAAATGTCACTTTTAATGATCGTGTAAGGACACTTTTCAAGGTAGACACATTACTTCATTTTCCAGGATGGTGTTTACTTTTACTTCTTGTAAGTACAAAATCGCCACAATGATAAGGAATACGATTCCCTGGTACTACATTTTCTTACAACGTACGATCTGCTTCTATCTTGAGTCCAAAGTATGCTCGATGTGCTGCAATCATACATTTCTACACCCTGACGAAACCTAAATATACAGTTACTATCAATCATAATCATTCCACGACTTGACGTGTTAGCTCCTGTTAGGTTGAAACTGATCACTAAACAAGTCTGATTGAAAATGGCCTGAGCGTATCTCTAGTTCTCGTAGCACCTGCATCCCGCCAATTTCTCCAGCAGTTCCGGGGACCAACAAATTCTAATCCATTGCATACATTCGATACACCGAATCAATTAAATTACTAATATACTGTTATATGCTTAGTCATCGATTGGCATCGTGTTGTAACTTAAGAAATGGTTGTGAACAACTCCCACCTTGGGCACTGCGACAAGAATGAATTTCACATTTCCGGCCCATATTGTTTGTTTTGGTTTGCATTAGAATAAAAAGACCGTAACGTTTTCAGGTGGGTGCGGAAACTAAGTAACGCATTTAGCTCTGTGTCAAAATCTCTTCACTAACGCCACCGATTTGTAATTGAAATCGACCTTTTTTTTTCTACGAGTGATGAAAATTCATCTCGTGTTACGTCTTATTTGTCTGTGATACCGGGCTGGTGCAAATCACTGAAAATCTTTCTTGAGTGGGGCTAGATCATACGATGCATAATTTATGAGACTAGAAATCTTACCCTCTGCATCGCCACATCTGTGCACCAGCGTCGCGAAAAGTCAAGATCACTTTTCTCAACTATTCTTCGAGAATTTTTTTGACATTAAAAATGTCTTACTCCACTATCTGGGGCTAGGTGTCATTCTAAAATCTAAACTATCTCCCATGTAACGAAACTATGTAAGGTTTGCACGCTTATAACTCCGATATTACTAGATGGATTTTAATCATTCATACACCAACCGATTCAGAAACACCTAACTTAAATATTGGTCATAATTTAATATCTCCCCAATAAAAGTAGACTTTTGGAAATTGGTAAAATTAAAAAGTTCACGAAAAACGGGAAAATTACCATTCGTGAGGCAGATTTCTCAGACACAGCCGTCAAAAGAGGGCAGCTTAGTGACTCAATGAAACACGAAAAGTCATAAATAGAAGCGACGCATGTCCGTTTAAATCAGTTGTTGCTCTTGTCTCATACGAACAACATCGTCTCCGGGCGATGCAATAAGCGCTATCGATTTTCGGCAACATTGGCATTTGCACACACTCGCACCTATGTGACTAAACCATATACGGTTAGTTTATAAATAGAGGTGACGCGTACCCGTTTGAATCAGTTTTTGTTCTTATGTCGAACGGGTAAGATCATGGCTGCAGCGTGTGGGCACTACAATAAGCGGTAGACGCTATGCATTTTCGGCAGCGGTTGCCGTGTGTGGATTTTTCGGGTACCAGCACGGTGTCACAGAATGATTTGCAAAGTGGGTGGGTGGGGTGGTTTGGATTTAATTCAATACGGTGTGTGCTGCTTAAGAGTGTTGCGTTTGAATAAAATATATTTATTTTTATGCATGCGTGTGCGTTGTAACTTGTTAATCCATGTTTACGGCGCATTGTAGCTGCCTAGGGTAAAGAGCCTATTGGTTTTCATATGTTTCATATTTTGGTTATATGTTTTTTATCAGTAAGGCATCTGACAACGTGCTTCTGTAGTTATTGCACTGTTCAGCAGCGTAGTATTTTATATAGGGGAGTACACTCAGGTTTTATTACGCGGTATTTTTTACGCGAATTTTGAAATTTCCGCGGTTTTCATTTACGCGTTTTTTTTTTTTAAATTTAGGCGGTTTTCATTTGCACGGCCTGTATCCCCTGCGTAAAAAAACCTGAGTGTAATTGCATCGGAAACAATCACATTCCCAGCAGAACTTTTTGTTTTCTAATTTCAAACACTTTTGTTTCGTACTGTACACAACGGAAAATTTTAAAACAGAACTTACCGTCCCAGCAGCAGATTAGGCGGGTGTTCTTTTTCGATTCAAATTCAAGCCATGTCTTAATCGTTACTGGACTTAAAATTGTTTTCCCAGTTTATCCAGTCAGAGTATCTGTCCTGCCCTATGTAGTTAAAACACAGTTCTAATTGCGTTTTAAAGTATACAACAAATTGAACGGTTAGGTATACTAATTTAAATTTTAAAATATGTCTGTTTGAAATTATGCAACAAACCGCTGTACTGAAGATATAATTATGTCAGTCCTATTACCACATAAAACACCTATATAACATAAAACGCTGCAGAATTGGTTTAATAATACAATGTTTACACTACAGAGTTATAACACGTTTTAATAATTAGCAACAAGAGAAAATGTCACCAAGATAGCATAAAACCCGTTTTAACTGGTAGTGCGAACGTTGCATAACAATGTAATTTATCAAATAATTTCATTTTTTTCACCACTAATCGATCAAGAAATACTTAACCTTAAGATTGTTTACTTAAGTTCATTAATACATTATTGAAAATTTAAATGGAAAATGAAATTTCATATTTCATGAAGAATCTGTATATTTCCGTTGCTGGACGTGGGCTTCCTCGTCACGGTTCTAAATATGGAACTTTTCTTTTAAATATATTTTCTGGACAGACCAGCCTATTTTTACTAGATGGATTAGCCAAATAATGCCAATCACCTAGTGAGATACTTGATTAATTAATAGATTACCGTTAAAAGACCTTCAATAAATTATTTTTTAATGGGGAGGGTATATAGCAAATTGTAACATAAAAAACAGGCGAGTGAGCAAGAACTTGAGTCGATATGTGTGATAGATAAAATACATTTGCACGCTCTTGAAAAAAGCTAATTTTTAATGTCACCGTGCTCGTGTCCTGTACACAACCCTTTAATTTTTTTTTAAATAGGTAACGATTCAATCAATTATAAATAAACCACGTATTGAAAATAATTTTTATGTTATCACAAAACTAGTTCACGCAAAAAAAAAGATGACATTATACTCAAATGTTTAGTAGGTGGTTGTGTCTGAATATGTTTAATATTTTTATGATTCTAATTCTTAACTCGATGAAACATTGATTTTTATTAACTTTATTGACTAAAACAGACAATAATTGAACGACGTGCAAGGATTTTCGTAAATTCTCGTCGTGTTATCGTGATTTTAGTCTTGGGCTTACCGTTGGATTTTTTACACAGAGTCACATGTCTTATAGTTTTCTAAATTATTTCACGGACATGAATCGTGTGTAGCATATTAGGAATTAAGAATCGGTTAAAAAATCAATGAATAATACACTGCGTTCCAGTGAAATTGATTAGGTGCAAAGATTAGGATCAGGCACATAATCGTAAATTTCAGGCACATATATCTTGAAAGCGGAAGTTTTTTTTTTAATTTGTGGACCATTTCACGCACACGAATGGTGAATTGAAACTTATATGCTCACAATCATAACCAGTTGACGAAGCAAGAATGGATCTTTGAATTATATAGCGAGTGTCGTGTAGTGGTTTTAGAGAAAATATCAAGATTATTTTAATTTTGTAATCCAATTGACGACCACTAATACCAAATAATTATCAAGACGTGATAAATCATGAATCAGTTAACGTCGTATATTCGGTCCATAGACAATGTTCCTAGATTTGTGGATAAAGTTATGAACCAAAAATTTTAGAGCTCGCGAATTGTCGGCGCGGGAAAAATGCATCGGCGGCGCGCCGCCGATCTACCGTTCGGCGTCGGCGTACGTTAAAAATTACCGGCGGCGGCGGCGTGGCGCGGCGGCGCACAGGTCTATTTCGATTTTCGATTTTCGATTTTCGATTTTCGATTTTCGATTTTCGATTTTCGATTTTCGATTTTCGATTTTCGATTTTCGATTTTCGATTTTCGATTTTCGATTTTCGATTTTCGATTTTCGATTTTCGATTTTCGATTTTCGATTTTCGATTTTCGATTTTCGATTTTCGATTTTCGATTTTCGATTTTCGATTTTCGATTTTCGATTTTCGATTTTCGATTTTCGATTTTCGATTTTCGATTTTCGATTTTCGATTTTCGATTTTCGATTTTCGATTTTCGATTTTCGATTTTCGATTTTCGATTTTCGATTTTCGATTTTCGATTTTCGATTTTCGATTTTCGATTTTCGATTTTCGATTTTCGATTTTCGATTTTCGATTTTCGATTTTCGATTTTCGATTTTCGATTTTCGATTTTCGATTTTCGATTTTCGATGTTCGATTTTCGATTTTCGATTTTCGATTTTCGATTTTCGATTTTCGATTTTCGATTTTCGATTTTCGATTTTCGATTTTCGATTTTCGATTTTCGATTTTCGATTTTCGATTTTCGATTTTCGATTTTCGATTTTCGATTTTCGATTTTCGATTTTCGATTTTCGATTTTCGATTTTCGATTTTCGATTTTCGATTTTCGATTTTCGATTTTCGATTTTCGATTTTCGATTTTCGATTTTCGATTTTCGATTTTCGATTTTCGATTTTCGATTTTCGATTTTCGATTTTCGATTTTCGATTTTCGATTTTCGATTTTCGATTTTCGATTTTCGATTTTCGATTTTCGATTTTCGATTTTCGATTTTCGATTTTCGATTTTCGATTTTCGATTTTCGATTTTCGATTTTCGATTTTCGATTTTCGATTTTCGATTTTCGATTTTCGATTTTCGATTTTCGATTTTCGATTTTCGATTTTCGATTTTCGATTTTCGATTTTCGATTTTCGATTTTCGATTTTCGATTTTCGATTTTCGATTTTCAATGTTGGATTTTCGATTTTCGATTTTCGATTTTCGATTTTCGATTTTCGATTTTCGATTTTCGATTTTCGATTTTCGATTTTCGATTTTCGATTTTCGATTTTCGATTTTCGATTTTCGATTTTCGATTTTCGATTTTCGATTTTCGATTTTCGATTTTCGATTTTCGATTTTCGATTTTCGATTTTCGATTTTCGATTTTCGATTTTCGATTTTCGATTTTCGATTTTCGATTTTCGATTTTCGATTTTCGATTTTCGATTTTCGATTTTCGATTTTCGATTTTCGATTTTCGATTTTCGATTTTCGATTTTCGATTTTCGATTTTCGATTTTCGATTTTCGATTTTCGATTTTCGATTTTCGATTTTCGATTTTCGATTTTCGATTTTCGATTTTCGATTTTCGATTTTCGATTTTCGATTTTCGATTTTCGATTTTCGATTTTCGATTTTCGATTTTCGATTTTCGATTTTCGATTTTCGATTTTCGATTTTCGATTTTCGATTTTCGATTTTCGATTTTCGATTTTCGATTTTCGATTTTCGATTTTCGATTTTCGATTTTCGATTTTCGATTTTCGATTTTCGATTTTCGATTTTCGATTTTCGATTTTCGATTTTCGATTTTCGATTTTCGATTTTCGATTTTCGATTTTCGATTTTCGATTTTCGATTTTCGATTTTCGATTTTCGATTTTCGATTTTCGATTTTCGATTTTCGATTTTCGATTTTCGATTTTCGATTTTCGATTTTCGATTTTCGATTTTCGATTTTCGATTTTCGATTTTCGATTTTCGATTTTCGATTTTCGATTTTCGATTTTCGATTTTCGATTTTCGATTTTCGATTTTCGATTTTCGATTTTCGATTTTCGATTTTCGATTTTCGATTTTCGATTTTCGATTTTCGATTTTCGATTTTCGATTTTCGATTTTCGATTTTCGATTTTCGATTTTCGATTTTCGATTTTCGATTTTCGATTTTCGATTTTCGATTTTCGATTTTCGATTTTCGATTTTCGATTTTCGATTTTCGATTTTCGATTTTCGATTTTCGATTTTCGATTTTCGATTTTCGATTTTCGATTTTCGATTTTCGATTTTCGATTTTCGATTTTCGATTTTCGATTTTCGATTTTCGATTTTCGATTTTCGATTTTCGATTTTCGATTTTCGATTTTCGATTTTCGGTTTTCGATTTTCGATTTTCGATTTTCGATTTTCGATTTTCGATTTTCGATTTTCGATTTTCGATTTTCGATTTTCGATTTTCGATTTTCGATTTTCGATTTTCGATTTTCGATTTTCGATTTTCGATTTTCGATTTTCGATTTTCGATTTTCGATTTTCGATTTTCGATTTTCGATTTTCGATTTTCGATTTTCGATTTTCGATTTTCGATGTTGGATTTTCGATTTTCGATTTTCGATTTTCGATTTTCGATTTTCGGTTTTCGGTTTTCGGTTTTCGGTTTTCGATTTTCGATTTTCGATTTTCGATTTTCGATTTTCGATTTTCGATTTTCGATTTTCGATTTTCGATTTTCGATTTTCGATTTTCGATTTTCGATTTTCGATTTTCGATTTTCGATTTTCGATTTTCGATTTTCGATTTTCGATTTTCGATTTTCGATTTTCGATTTTCGATTTTCGATTTTCGATTTTCGATTTTCGATTTTCGATTTGATCCATGGACTTTTAGATTTTTGAGTTTTCATATTTTAGCATTTTCGGATTTCCAGAATTACAACTATTAGGATTTTCAGATTTTCGTATCTTCAGATTAACGAATTTTTGGATACCAGGGCTTTCAAAATTTAAAATTTTTAAATTTTAGGGTGTTTGATTTTTTGATTTTGGATCTTTACATTTTCGAATTTTCGGATTCTCGGATTTCCTGATTTCCAGATATTCGGCTTTTCGAATTGTTGAAATCACGGATTCTGGGATTTTCGGATTCTCGACTTTTCGGATATTCTGGTTATTCGAATTTTCAAGCTTCGAAATTTTGGTTTTCGATTTCTGGATTTTCGAAATTTTGGATTCTCGGATGTTTACATTTGTGTATTTTTGGATTTTCTGATTTCGAGATTTTTGAAAATTTGAGTTTCTGGATTCTCGAATTTCTGAATTTAAGAATTTTTAGAATAATGGATTTTTTGATTTTTGTTTTTTGGACTTTTCGAATATTTGAATTTTTAGACTTTCGGATTTTCAGATTCTCAGATTTTCGTGCTTTCAGATTTTCTGATTTTCGTGTTTTCTGATTTTAAGATTTTTAAACGTTCGGATTTTTGGATCTTCTTATTTTCGGATTTCCATATTTTGGATTTTCTGACTTTCTTATTGTTGAATTTTTGGTTCTTTTTTTTTTTGAATTTTCGGATTTTTCAATTTATGGAATTTCGGGTTTTTGGATTTTCGAATTTTTAGATTTTCAAATTTTTGGATTTTCGGATTTCTTGACTTTCTGATTTTCAGATATTTCAATTTTCGGATCCTAGGATTTTCGAATTTTTAGATTTTTTGATGCTCGCATTTTCGCATTATCGGATTGCCGAATTTTAGTATTTTTAGATTTTTCAATTTGCTAGATTTTCGGATTATCGAATTTTCGAATACTCGGGTTTTTGGATTTTTATACTCTTGGATTTTCATATTTTCGTATTTTTAGATTTTTAGATATTTGGATTCTCAGATTTTCGTGTTTTCTGATTTTTGAATGAAGCATCGGATTTGTAGATTTTCGGATACTCGAATTTTAGGGTTTCAGAGTTTTGAATATTTGGATTTTCAGATTTTTTGATTTTTGGATTTTCCGATTCTCGAATTATCGGATTTTCAGATTTTAGGATTTTCGAATTTCTGGACTTTCAGATTTTCGGATATATGAATTTTCGGATCCTCAGATTCTCGATATTTAAAATTTTTCGATTTTTGAATTATCGGATTCTTGGATTTTCACATTATCGGATTGACAAAGTTTAGAATTTTCATATTTTTGGATTTTTAGATTTTTTGATTTCCGAATTTCTGAATATTTAGATTTTCGGATTATTGTTCTAACGAATTATTGAATGTTCGGATTTTCAAATGGTTAGATTTTCGGATTTTTTTATTCTCAGTTTTTCGGGTTCTCGGATTTTTGTGTTTTGGGATTTTCAAATTTTTAGAATTTTGGATTTTCAGATTTTTGAATTTATTCAACTTCGGATTTGTGGATTTTCGGAAACTCGAATTTTCGGATTTTTGAATTTTCAGATTTTCTGATTTTTGGATTTTCGGCTTTTTCGATCTTTGAATTTTTGGATTTCCTGACATTCTGATTTTGAGATATTTGAATTTTCGGATAGCCGAATTTTCGAATTTTTGGATTTTTCGATGGTCGGATTTTCGAATTCTTAGATTCCTGGATAATCGAATTTTTGGATCAACGAATTATTGAATTTTTCGGTGTTTAAAATCTTTGAATTTTCAGATTTTAAGATTTTTTTGATTTTAGGATTATCAGATTTTCGGATTTTTGGATTTTTAAATTTTGGAATTTTCGGTTTTTAGGATTTTCGGATTTTTGGATCTTTGAATTTTTGGATTTTCAGCTTGTCGGATATCAATTTTCAATTTTTTCGTGTCTCTTGTCTCTTGTCTCTTATCTCTTGTCTCTTGTCTCTTGTCTCTTGTCTCTTGTCTCTTGTCTCTTGTCTCTTGTCTCTTGTCTCTTGTCTCTTGTCTCTTGTCTCTTGTCTCTTGTCTCTTGTCTCTTGTCTCTTGTCTCTTGTCTCTTGTCTCTTGTCTCTTGTCTCTTGTCTCTTGTCTCTTGTCTCTTGTCTCTTGTCTCTTGTCTCTTGTCTCTTGTCTCTTGTCTCTTGTCTCTTGTCTCTTGTCTCTTGTCTCTTGTCTCTTGTCTCTTGTCTCTTGTCTCTTGTCTCTTGTCTCTTGTCTCTTGTCTCTTGTCTCTTGTCTCTTGTCTCTTGTCTCTTGTCTCTTGTCTCTTGTCTCTTGTCTCTTGTCTCTTGTCTCTTGTCTCTTGTCTCTTGTCTCTTGTCTCTTGTCTCTTGTCTCTTGTCTCTTGTCTCTTGTCTCTTGTCTCTTGTCTCTTGTCTCTTGTCTCTTGTCTCTTGTCTCTTGTCTCTTGTCTCTTGTCTCTTGTCTCTTGTCTCTTGTCTCTTGTCTCTTGTCTCTTGTCTCTTGTCTCTTGTCTCTTGTCTCTTGTCTCTTGTCTCTTGTCTCTTGTCTCTTGTCTCTTGTCTCTTGTCTCTTGTCTCTTGTCTCTTGTCTCTTGTCTCTTGTCTCTTGTCTCTTGTCTCTTGTCTCTTGTCTCTTGTCTCTTGTCTCTTGTCTCTTGTCTCTTGTCTCTTGTCTCTTGTCTCTTGTCTCTTGTCTCTTGTCTCTTGTCTCTTGTCTCTTGTCTCTTGTCTCTTGTCTCTTGTCTCTTGTCTCTTGTCTCTTGTCTCTTGTCTCTTATCTCTTGTCTCTTGTCTCTTGTCTCTTGTCTCTTGTCTCTTGTCTCTTGTCTCTTGTCTCTTGTCTCTTGTCTCTTGTCTCTTGTCTTTTGTCGCTTGTTAATTTTCTCTTGATTTTTCGTTAGTCTTTTAATTTTATTTTAGGAATTCTTCAGGCCATTCTAAAGCTATTCTGAAAATAAAATGTTGACTCGCTGCAAATTGGTTTCTGTGGGTCATTTTCGTTGTTTGGCCATACTGACCGAGGGTAATTTGCAAAGAAATAAGGGGAGCTGAAGGAATTCGTAACTCAAATCAGGGAATAAATTCTCCGCGATCTTGGCAGCTCGGGAGATTTAGTGGGTCACTCCACGAAAGTTTACGTTCTGAAACGATTCATTTTCCAGCTATTTTTTCGGGACATTTTGTAGAGAACCATGTATTTTTCATACTTCTACAGATGCAGTGAAGTCAACCTAGTTAGGTAGCTCGAAATTATTTTTGACAAGTAATACTCTTACCCCCTTATATTATATGATATGTATTCTAATACTAAAAAACTATTTCTCACATAGAAAATTTAAAGACGAATGGCCGTTTCCAAAAATAAACTAAACTATCTATCCATAACTTATAAAACCTATCTCATTTACTGATCACGAATCAGTCGCAGAACAGCCCTGAATTTACTCCAAAACATCAACGAAAACTCCAACTGGTCCCGAAACGAACCAAATCGCACTCTCACTTTCGAAATTCCTTCCCAACTAGCTGCCCAACTTTATAGCCATCACGCAACAGAGTGTAAAGCTCTCACCGCCGTCGCCGCCGCCGCTGCCGCTACCACCAGCCACACCACAGTCGATCCAATGGAGCCACTTGGTAGATTGTAGTAGTCAGTTGATAGCAGCAGCAAACAACCGGAGGGCTAAATATTTCAACATCGTTAAACTTTATTCCAGCTCATTCAGTTTTACCGCAGCTGGGGTGAAACTTTTCATACTTGAAGAACTCTGACTACGATGGCGGTAGCGGCGGCGGCGAATGACGGTGGTGGCAGCGACGACGATGGCTGCTGCAGCCTCCATTCAGTGCGAAAGCTAGCAAACGAATGAAATAACACTCATCTATCGCGGTGCATTAGGCAAGCAGAGCGGAATATAACAAGCATCAGACAGCAGCTACTCCGCCGGCCAAGGAGGGTGGAAAGGGATGTGGTTGGCTTGGGGTTGATTCCCGCGCGAAAATATGGTAGAGATCAGCAAACTCGTAATAAAACTCAAGTGCAGCGAGAAACTCTCGGGGCTCCATAATACCCCGGCCGCGGCGGAATGCATTGTGCTGGTGCTGCCAGTTTTGCTTTTGCTTATTTTATGACAGGAGCCCACTGACGGAGCACTGAGCCTTCGTCGTTCGGGCTGGGGGAGGGCAGGGTACGCGGGAGACCCAAAGTTCATAATCCCGAACTTGGCAATAAAGTGAAGCGAGAATATGTTAGAACTATTGCCAGTGCGGACAGACGGTGTTCCGTTGGCGTCGTCCGTTGTGCGTCTGCTGCGGGTGTAAAATGTGGAAACTTTCTTCTTCTTTTGGCTTGGCTTGGCGCGGCGGTGTAGCAACTTTTTTATATGGGGAAGTAAAATGCTCACGAGAGGTGGGATTACTGTCCAGCCGGAGGGTCGTAGAATCGCTTCGCCTTGAGCAGTTGGGTAATCCCCCGGCCTAGGCGTCGTGTTTATTTTTATGGGAAACAGCAGGTCGAAACGAGAAAGTTGAAGAACTGCAGAAGGTACCGGCTTACCTACCTGAACCGGACACAGATCCCTGCGATGCCCGGGTGTGTCCCGTTCTCCCGTGCAGTTCGTCGTCGTCGTCGTTTTCGTTGAACATGGAAAGTTACGACGCAAACACTTGTGCTCAGCCGACCTGAAGAAAACGATGGGATGACCATTGACCCGTCTGTTTTACAGTTTGAATTGTTTGTTTAACTTTGTTCTTTCTTTTTTTCGCTTTGCTTGCAGATTGAGGATGCTATGCTGATGTTCGACAAACAGACCAACCGACACAGAGGTAAGTCCCGGCTGATGCTTGTTAACGGAAAGTGGCTCGGAAATCGGATCCGTTGGATCAGTGGCTAGCGTGCGAGTGGAAAAGGGTACCCGGTTTGACAGGTTTGGAAGATTTTTCTTTGTTTTCATACAATCATCCCATACTTTACAGCAACAGTAAGGTTTCACTGGAAGTTAAAGCTACAAAACGATTTGATTGAAACAGCAATTTGCATTGTTGAAATATATTATAGAGCAATTGTTCAACGTTGAAAAGGTTATCAATGGATCAGGAAATAGTAAATGCACGCGGCAACAATTTTGTAAATTAAACGACAAATAGGTGCGAACCGCATGGGCAATTATCGCCCGACTGGCTGACCGCCGATAAATGTGATTATTAATATATTTTTTTTTTATTTGCTGATTAACCATAGCATTTTTTAGAACGACCTCCCTGCACAAACTTCCAGCTTAGCAGTTCCCTCAATCGATTCATTTGCAGGCTGGTGACATATATGTTTATTAATTAAGTCATATTTATTAGGCCTTGGGTGACATTTTGACCAGCGAAACTGCCCACATTAATCTACCATCAATGGTTCGTTTGCGAGATTACCAACCCAATGTTCACCGACAGAGCTGAAAAGGGGACACAATCGGCCCGTTATGAATACATATGATAATGATCACCTAATTGAAATGTTCACCGAATTAACATTTCATAGGCGGGTGATTGGTTTGATTTGATGGTTCTTTTGGGTCATAATAAAGGTGACAGCAGTAATGGTTCAGTAGCCCTTTCGTAAAAAGCGGAATTTAAGAAAAAGTAATGTTCAAGTTCATCTAAAGTTCATTTTAAAGTTTTTTTGTGGAAATTTTAGGTACAAATGCCACAAGCTCCGTTTCTGTACTCTCAGCTAACAGCAGTACTCTTAGCTGCATTGAACCAACCATACATTTTGTATATTAGTTCACAGCTCCATTTCTGTGTTTTTAACTCTTAACAAACTTTATAGTAACCACAGATTCTGTTTGTTGAAGCTCATTGATTTGAAAGAGCAAATTAAGTTACGTTTGGAACTATTAGTCGCCTCAAGATTAAAAATTCCTACAAATTTAGTAGAAGTAGTAAAATAGAAAACAAAAACCCACATGTTAAATTTTTGTACTCTTAAAAACTTGAAAGTGTTTTTGTATTCTTAGAACCAGGTAGGAACCCTCAAATCACATTTTTATAGGCTCTGTATAACTTTAGAATGCCACACGTTTTATTTTTAAGCTTGTAGTAAACCTAAAATATACAAAAGTTCCCAAGTTATTTTTGAATATTATCAGTAACTTGAAGGTTCCCACAAGTTACGTTTGTGTGCTCGTAGCTACTCAAAACTACACAAAAATCGTTTGGAATTCTTCAAGACTTCAAGACTTCATTAGTGTACTCTTAACAATTTGAGAGGGCAGTTTGTTTAATCTTACATAGTTGAGGGTTCTGTTTCTGAATTATTAATAGTTCCACAATTATCTTAACAATTTAAAAGTGTTACCCAACGGGCAAAATAGATCAAAATGGTGAGTTAAACGGAAGCAATTATGTGGAAAAGAAATCACACCTGAGGCAGTATTCGAACCTGCAACCCTTGGGACTCCGCTGGCCCAATTCACTAACCCTTATGCTATTCCTGGGATATGATTACGTCCCAGGAAGAACGTACGGTTCTCCACATTGGTGACAGTGATTGTACCACTTCTGTCCATTTCCCAGTTAATAGATGATTTGGATACCACCAAAAAAGTCTCAGGTAGTGACACTTAGTCAAACTCAAAACAAAATGTTTTATTCAATCGGCGGGTTCGCTTTCGCCATACCTCCGTTAAATGGATGAGGGATACAAATCGATAGTCTCCTTTAATTCTGTATTCCACCGAAATCCAATGGGCAATGAACTGAAAACAAATGTGATACCAGCCGATAATAAAACCCTCAGGCTTTGTGTCTGGCGGGGGAAACTAAATAGATCAAGTGTTGGGTGGCGAGAGGAAATTGTGCTGAATCTCGCTTTAAAGGCAAGTGGTAAGATCAATGTTACCAATGCGAATAATCGTCTGTTCTTCCTGGGTCGTCATCATAGGCCAGGGATAGCATAAGGGTTAGTGTATTGGGGCCGTAGTCCCAAGGGTTGCAGGTTCGAATACTGCCTCTGGAGTGATATTTTTCACTTCACTGCTTTTGTTTCACTCACCATTTAGATCTGTCGACCCCGTTCGATATTGGATACCACCGTTGGCACATATGTCAAAATCCGAAAAAAAATAATTATTTGTTTATCTTGAAAGTGTGCCAAGCTCCAATTTTTTAACCGGTGCAGCTTTAAAGTACACACAAGCCTCATCTGTGCGCGCTACTGGAGAGAATTCGCGTGAAAGCCTTAGATACCTTAAGACAAGAAGTGTCTGTAAACTCTGTTTGTGTTTTCTTAAGAGGGGGGGGGGGGGGGGGTGTTAAGAGTTTCAGTGTAAAAAATCACTTTTTTGCGAATTTATGTTAAGAAATATTGGCGAAGCGAATTGATCAAAACCTGTGTACGTTATGTTTCCATGCAAAAATTTCTTCAAACGAAACGGTGACGAAGCCTTTTGTAGACTGGAGAAACACGATTTGCGGTTCTACCTGCCATTCCAAAACTACTGAACCAATTTATTTCAAATTTTGCATACACATTCTATATAAAAAGTACCTGACCCCTACGTTGAGTTTTCGAAATAGTTTTTCAATTAAGGGTTTTTTAACTAATTTCAAATAAAAATTACTATTTTTACGAAAACTTCCTACATTTTATGAGCAAAAAACCCTCTAACATTAAATTTTGCATAGAATGTGTACGCAAAATTTGAAATAAATTGGTTCAGTAGTTTTTGAATGGCAGTTAACACCGCAATCCGTGTTTTTCCAGAGACGTTCTAGGAAAAGCTTCGTCACCGAGTAGCTTGTACAAATTTTTGCATGGAAGAATTACAGAATGTTTTGATGGAGTAAATTAGAAATAACAAACTGGTCGCGTACAGGATAGTATTACACCGAATACAATTTAACACATTCCTAATCCACTATAACGAATAAAAGTTGAATATATTCGTGATAGTGTTCACAAGTGGATGACGGAAATCGATGTCTGAAGCCATTTTAAAATTCAAGATCGCAGTATTCGGTACTGCGAAATTCTATATAACCCTAGTAACAGTTGTTGTTTTTTGGTACACCTGAAACCACTATTAACACTTATATTGCACTTGTAGTGTGCTATAAAACTTAAATTGTGACTTGGTCATTTCAAAATCCCAGATGGCAACTTCTGGTTCAAAAAAAATTTGATTACTCCATTGCTTTTGCTGCATCAGCCGGAGCCTTCTTGGATTTCAAAATGGTGTCAAACATTAATTTTCATCATCTACTCGTGAGGCTAGTTAAAAAATTCATATTCTTAGCGTTATCAAAAATAAAGCTCAATCGGAAAGCGATATTTTGGCTTCTAAAATGACGCCAAACATCGTTTTCCATCATCTAATCGGCAAGCCCGTTGGGGGAATATCTGAACTTCACTTTTCTTTTCGTTCTAGCGTATAAATGTTTTTATGTAACTGTAGTATGCTGAGTTCGTTATTAATACTAAACCGTATTGAAAATACACATTTAGCATTCATTAGGCTGGCTTAAAAATATGTATTTCGTCGAAATTTCTCTTAGTGTTTAGAAGTTTAATTTTGTTTTTAAATTGATTAGATAAGGTATGTATTGCCCATTAGGGAGACTCGAAAAGAATTGCTTTGTCGTGAAAACATCATTTTTAAAAGAAATGTTAGTGCTCTGAATTCCTGTTTGTAAATTTAAATATATTTGAAATTGACTTAACTGGTTATTGAAATTTACTTTACTGGTTCAGTCGGCTTCCTCATCTTATTCAAATCAGAAGTCAAAAGAGCACTGTTTGCGAATGGCATACAGACAATAAATACATATAACATATAGACACAGCAAAGTTCCGTTGCCCCCAACTGCGAGTAAAATGAGTTAACCACAAAATAAATTTCGCCCATTACGGGAGAACACAATGGCGATTGTGATTGAACCCATCTTAAACCTAAGGTGTCCGAGGTGGAACAGTTGATCAAGGTGAGAATGGTACTTGATCTAACATAAGTTTCACACATACAGCTACATCAAACGAGGCAAGTAGCACTAATCAGAGCTGCAAATTTTTACCAGGTTGTTTTGAACTTGAAAGAAGAACAAATCTCAAATCATGCTCTACTATGTTCATTTCGCTGTTTTTCGTTGGCTTCACTCATGCAAACAGCCAAGCTGCTGAATCATTTTCCATTGATTTTCGATTTCATTGACCCTGTGAATATCTCTGTACTGGGATATTGAATAGATTTCCCAAGCAAAACTACTCTGAACATACTTCTTACTGTTCATGTAAGCTTGAAAACGCAAAAATATGTCAACATTTAACCTAAACTGGGTTCTACAGAGCAGATGACAACTTTTGTAGGTGAATGAAAAAGCATTAATTTGAAATGAAGGCGTACGGTTTGGTTATGAAAATCACGCCAACTTGAAAGTGAATGATTATGGAAGGCTTTAAATTTGAATCATGATTGGGTTTGATTGAGCTGAAAGTTGGTATTTGAAAATGAAAATTTGCACCACTGGCACTAATACGTTCCACTCCTTAGCCCAGGCAGAAAGCTTCGTAACGCAGAACAACATGCAACGTGACGTCGAATATTAAAATATCAAAACCTTGATATAACGGAAACACGTCTACACGATCTGGCATTTCGTACTAGCACGGATTATATTAAAAGATTTATGTCGAAGTATGGAGAAGTTGAATCCGTCACAAACGATACTTTGATCCCTGGTATTCGGGTGATGCGAATGCGTTTGAACCACCCTATACCGTATTACATGATTTCCGAGGGCAGATCATCGCAAGGTAACAAGTAACCCTATGCACATACTCTGTGTAGGCGCCCACTTGCCAGTTCTGTAACAAGACGGCACACTACGGTAAGCCATGCGCCAAAGCAACTAGAGAAAACTCATTTACCACACCATTTACTACACCCAACATTACCAGAAATGCAGCTTGCCGACGGGTGCAACCAGCTCGATTTCATCAACGACGTTAATCTGCTTTCCAGTGACAACGATCTGTTCCGATCCGATAACAGTAGTCTAAAACAATTTGAGCAATTTGTAGTTCCCGTATTTGTTTACACAGGTACATGCATTGAATGTATAAATTCTTCCGAAGTAGGACATACGGATGCTACCTCCGCTGAACAGTCACCCCTATTATATAGGCGGACGCCACCACCATCGCTTTCTACCGCTCAACAGTCAGGACATTACTTGCAGGAACATCTTAGTATCTACTACCAGAATGTGAGAGTACTACATACCAAAGTTGACGAGTTGTTCATCGCTGTCTCAAGTTATGTTTTTTTGTTCTAACCGAAACGTGGCTTAATGATCAAATCAATTCATTCCAATTATTTTGCTCAAAGTACACAATTTATCGTAACGATCGCTATCCAGACAGTAGAGGGAAAAAGCGTGGTGGCGGTGTGCTTATCGCAGTGTTCAACCAGATGTCGTCCAAACATAAAACTGATAGTACCGATCTCAAACAACTATGAGTAGGTATTCGCGGTCGCGATATTAATATTTGTGTGGGTGTAGTGTATATTCCCCGACTCCACAAGTTATATAGACATTATTCAGAAGCGCATAGACTCAGTACTTTACATCGCAACTTCCATTCAACGCGAAACTGCTCATCTACTACATGTTGTTTATAATCAACCTGGACTTCTTTCGAAAACAACCTCCTATGGTTACGCCTTCCCATACCATTCTGAATCAACCTTATCGAGAGCGTGTATTGCCTTACTGGATGGAATGTCTGTATTGAACATGCTGCAAATAAGTAAAGAAAATAACAGACGAAAACGAACCCTGGTCCTCCTTTTCGTAAATGGAGAAGTTTCTATTAACTGCGCCGTTTCAGAAGCCCTTGAGCCGTTAGTTGCTTGTGACGCACATCATTCTACTCTTCTAGTAACGCTGATTTGTCCTCAGTTGTTTATCACAAAATGCTGGATGTCAAGGAGTTTAATTTTCCGAAGACTGATTTCTGTAGGCTTCAAAACTGCAGGAAATCCATTGGAAGACTGAGCTCTGCTGCAGCTATAACTGGGGCTATGAAATGTCCAGTACTATAGCAACTTAGACGGTTGAATATTTTTATTTTAACCAATAAATGGTAAGAAAATATTTCCAAACAATACCGACAGTTTTGAGCAGAATAGTCAATAAAATTATTTTATCGCGTAAGTCATACCCATGCACTATTCGTTGCTAACAAGACATCTGCGATTCGATTTTTATGGCATGTTTGGAATACTCATATGGCGATACAACCAGAGGTGTCAAGATGAATCATATATACCTTTTTAACAACGTATCGCATATGGGTGTGGCTTACACGACAATAAATTACATCGACATGCTCTAACCCGTCAGACTGGTTTTGGACTAGGATAGTATTTGTCTGCATCAATTCACTTAGGATAGTTATTTAGTATTCTTGGAACAAGCGTAGTCGTCCATGACTGCCCTATGAATACTGGATTCCCTAACCAGTAGCGCGAACTCATGGTTCATCCTCTGCCTCCTAGTAACATCCTCCAACGCACCGTAAAAACTGGTTCTTCTCCAAAAACTCCGAATGCTCGTGACTTCCCCCTCCCCCTTTATTTAGTAGTGTCAACCATTTATGGATTCAAAATGGCAGCGCACAAAAACCATTTATGGATTCAAAATGGCAGCGAACAAAAAAAATTTAGTATAACTTACACGTCTGAATAAAACTTTGAAAAATTGGCACTTCCTTGAGTTGGGTTCGAGAGACGAGAATTGGATGGGTCAGTGCTGTGACGATCTCTGTTCTAACAGGCCCCTTGGAGGCGTCACAAATGTTGACCTGACAGGTTTTCATGCCATCTTTAACTAAATGGGCTATTAGCCCTTTCGAACCCTACAAATAGCTCAACCTGGATAAAATTCCCACACTTTTTCAAAGATTGATAGGTATAATTCTCCCGAACCTATTAAACCTCCTTTGATCAAGCCTTATTCTTAGGCCTATAAGCATTAGCATGAGCATAAGAGATCGCCCGTGGTTGCTACTCTGTTTTGACCAGAACCAATTTAGATTGCAAAATGTTCATTGGAACAGCATGCTTGGGAATAACCTGATGAGCCACATTGTGCAATCGATATTGATCCCTGCATGCTAATCAATACCGATGCCGACCACGTCCGAATGCAGATCTTCTGGGGAAGGAAGGAATGTTAGTCCGACACTTGTTACTACCAGAGACGAAGGAACCCTCGTATCTCCACATGTATTACGGGATGGGGAGATTTGTTAGTAAGTGTGCCAATAACGTTACTATGTAATGATTGCTCTGGGCAGCCGGCTGCCGAGAATTTGGGAAGTTAACCATTTTTTTTATTAGTACTATAGGCCCGAATAAGCAATTTGAACTCCTGAGGAGCATTGCTGATATTTTAATAAATCGGTTTCATCCCCTTTTTATCAGGCAACAAATTTTTGGTGGATTCTGCTGTGTCGATGCTAACTTTACCCGCCGATCGTTTGAAATAACGTTTCTTAGGCCTATAAACCATAAAAAAATGTTGGGTTAATATTTGTTCAAAAGCAAAAGGTAAAAATGTCTATAGATCTATTCGGTTGACATCCACACTTCTGGAACTATAGGACAAATTACGGAACCACAATTTTTGAACGGAGCACTTATCCAATGTTCCAGTTTGATTACCAAAACGTCAACTCAACGGAAGCAGCCTTGCATATTTTAGTTTCACTAATCGAAAAGCCCTCAATCAAAAGAAACAGCAATTTGCGCATTTTTTTTAAGTTGATCGTGTTTATGAACAAAATTTCTGCATATCAATTCAAACTTCGAGGAATCATAGTCACATTCGGAGAAACGAAAGTAACTATAACAACCGATTGAAGCTGTTCCCACGGAAGTATGCTAGCATATCCCTGCTCCGTTCGTTAGTAGTGGACGTCGTGAAATTTAACAAAAATAAGCTTCGCATTGACGTTTATAACCTTAGACAAGCCAAAGAGATGCTCCCTGTACACTATCTATCTGTGAGTATCGCGTTTACATTCCATCGTACGATGTTGAGATTAACGCTGTTGTTACCAACGGAGAGACTGTCGAGTATCTACTGAAATATGTTGTTAATCGTATCAAGGGCACCATCCTCGAGAAAGGTGAGATAATTGATTTGCAAGCAATTGCAGCCAGTATCACTCGAATGAATGCAAATTGTTTTCCATCCATCAAATTAATTTCGTGTGACTTTTGTTGGATTATATTATTTAGCTTGGATCTAATTGATAAATCCATCTAACTGTGTCCCATTTCCGTCCCTTGTGTGAAAAATTTCCCTGATTGTAACCATTTTTACCACACAGCCACCTACTCTTTCAATAAAACGCAATGCGGAAAATATGACGGGTGTCATCTGGATGTTACAGGGTGTGCCATATGGATGTAACCTATTTCAACATTGAACAACTCCGCCATTTTCCAGCCGATTTTGAAAGATAAACACAATTCTGAAACGTTATGCAGTGCCAATTTAGCTATGCGCTGAAATCGTAGCGATTTACATTGAAAACGTTCAATAGTGAAAACGGTGTGTGCTTATCGTGAAAAATATGGCAAGCATTCGGCGCCTACAAACAAGACAATCCGTAATTTGGTGAAGAATTTCTTTGAACACGGATCTGTAGCAACTTCACATTTGCACACCTATTTGCCACACCGCAGCCGCTACAATCAAGTTCTTGCAGGGCAAATTCTCAGGACGAGTTGTCTCAAAAAACGGTGATTTGTAAAGGCCTCCTCGTCCTCCGGATTTAACGGTACCAGACTTTTTTTCTGTGAGGTTACTTGAAAAGTAAAGTTGATTCTAGCAAACCAAAGAATCTTGACGAACTCAATGCTATTATACGAGCTGAAATTGCTGCGATTAGAACCGAAATTCATTGGACAGAATTTCATGCATGAAAAATACCCACAAAAGAGCTTCTTATTGTGTATCAAATCGGGGTAGTCATTTAATCGACGTTGTGTTCGACACCTGCTTTATAATAAATGGCATAAAATATCCTAAAAAACTTATTTAATTGGGAAAATCAGCTGAAAAATGGCGGAGTTGTTCAAAGTTGAAATAGGATACATCTAGCTGGCGCACCCTGCGCATGTAATAAAGGCTTAGAATCAAGATTGTTGGGTAATGTCTGTGACATAACCGGAATATAGACACTACGCTTCAGACTCAACGCTTCAAATCTAATTATATTAAACGGAGTCACGTTTGAATGGGCAATTATCAAAAAAAAATCTTCAAAATTATGATGGTAGTTCCAAAAAGAACTTTTGATATTGGCATTGGTGTTGATGGCTGGAGTCGAAGATCGATGGATGTTGCTTATTTTTGTCTTCTATGCTCAGGTTCGGTTGTTGCTCATGCATGCGTTTGTAACATGATTGGTGTAGATTTTGAAATTACAATTCTTCTAACTGGTTTGATTGCGATGATGAGGACCACTTCTTTTGCTAAAGAAAATATTCACCCGATGGGAGATATGTGTTCCAACTGCTTCCAGTCACTAGCACGGAGCTGCACAAACTAAATAATGCAGTCAGTTCACGGAGGTGGTCGCATTCTAATAATCGTCTTCTCAACCGGTATTGATGTGCTTAATTATCTCCAATTGTCGTCGCACTAGCACAGAACTAGACATACTAAGAAAGTAGTGAGCCTACCGAGGGCCGCTTGCTGTTAATCGTCTTCAGTCTTGCGAAAAGAATGCCACCCCATCGGGTTTGAATAGCAGTATTCGACTGAATTCGCATTTCATCTTCCTAAGATTTGCGGCTCGATGCATTAAATCTGATGACAAGTGAAATTTATCACCATCATGAAACCGGCGAAACAAACCTCCGATCACAACTCGTATCGGCCGATAATAATGTTATTCTGTATCGGGAAGATTCTGAGGAAGTTATCGTACGGTGTCTCGTATTTTCTATGTTTTGTTTTTCTATAAAAAAATGGTTGAATGGCATGGTGGAAAGTGTAATTATAACTTTTTGAATGGAATACTTTTTCCAAATCTACGCACCAAATCCAATATGGTTGAAAAAAAACTCAATTCAAAGTTCTATTAAAATCAATACACCCAACTGAAATATCAAAAAGCGTATAATTTTACACGTTCATTCGTATGATTTTACACGTCATATATTTTCCAATCATATTGAAATAAATATAAATAGGAATGTAGGTTTCTTAAGAAATGAAGTATAATTTTCAATTAATGTGTAAGATTATAAATATTCATTCATGAAAACACTACACAAGAATTTTACATCTATATTTATGCTCCGAAAATGCAGAGCAGAGTTGGGTCAAGTAGGTCAGTTTTCTTTGTTGAGCTCGTGCAATTTTTGCACTGATTTTGAGAAACAAGCACTCGTTGGAAAGGTTAAACATCTGGCAACGTTTTGGCAATAATGGTCTTATACATGACTAAATACTTTTCAAGCAAAATCTAATAAGACGAAAGTACTTTTTTCGATGTTTTTAAAATATAGGAGTATGATAGGTTGAATTAAACAATGTACACGCCTTGAAAATCAGTGGTTCAACTTTGATTTGAAGAGTATTAATTCTGCCGATTATTTAAAAATTAAATTGACGTCATTCAGGTAAGAAAATGAGTAGTGGAAAATGATATGAAAAATTATGAAACCGCAAAAGGAAATGTTAAAAAAACGTGGTTTTTCGGCAGCTACGTCTGGCTTTGTACTTGCGAATAGCTTCTTCGGTGTCCTCGTCATCGCCAGAGTGTGGAATTGAAGTTGTTCATTCCGGCTCACGTAGTTGCTTTGCTGTGAGACGCTCAGTAGTGACCTATAGTGCCCCCAAACGGCTGACATATCGTGCTCTCAAATGTATTGTTCATGTTGATGTTCGTATCTTTTTTCAAAAACAAAAATATCTAATAACTAATACAAAACTTGCGTTTAGCATTAATTTCTACATAAGTAAAAACCCACTTGGCATTTTTCTATATACATTTACTGTACTTAGAACGAAAGACAATGCGTTTTCGCGGAACAACACTAGAAAAATAAAAAAATAAGTAAACCACGCTGTAACTAATACAGCTGACCCACGGTAACAGCCGAAATGACAATCATCAACGATGTTCTCTACAGTACACAGTGGTCAAAATGAGCAAATTCATGCCTTTAATTATTTTGTGGCTAAACTATACGGTTTTGAGTTTTGGTGATTTCCGACAAGTTTTTGAAGTTATTATGGCGGATTTTTTGAAGTAGACGGTCATGTTCCAAAATGAAGTATAAAGGCATTTATGAAGTATAACTTTTTAATGAAAGGAGATAGGCGGTTTAAGTCTTCAGCAAAGTTGCAGAGAATATTTAACTGATTTAACTGAAGATACTAACTCTCTATCTACAGCCAATTCGTTGTTATGATAAGTTTTCGTTAGCACCCTTTAAAAATCAGTTTTTTTGGAAATAACTTTTGTCATATTGATTTCTCTACAACAGTGTTCTCTGCAATGTTTTAGATATTGTAAAACGCCACAACTTTGTTGAACATTTTTTGACGCTCAGATGCTTATATAAAGAGTTATAGATGTTTCTTTGATTAAAAACGTCATATTTCTTCGCCAGTCTTCCAAAAAAAAAGTTGCAAAAATATGCAGGTAATTTTTTTTATTTCGGTTATAAAGGTTTTAACCTTAAAGTCATTCGCCTCCTCGGGTTAGAAAAATCTCTTATGAAAAATTTCTAACCCTATGTGCGGGGTCGGGACTCGAACCCAGATGTGCTGCGTACAAGGCAATTGATTTACCAATTACGCTACGCCCACCCCCTGCAGGTGATATTGTATTATCTTGAAAGTACTATCAATCTACTGCAAAGTCATGAAGGAATGGTAAGTGTGTGTCTGTGGAGGAGACTTTAAGAAAATAGGTGTGTATCATAACTCAGAACATTCTGGACCAATTATTTCAAAATTTTGTACAGTATTTCTTCACATAATTTCCAATGGAACTACATTAACTCATGAATTGATTATAATAACTAAAATAATTTTGTATACAGTACATACAAAAAGGTTGATTATAATGAAGCCAGAGAGCGCTGAAGAAAAAACTCAAATGCTCGCCGATTCATTCTTTTATAACATTCTTGGATACTAACAGATACTAACCACTCCTTTAGGATTTTGTAGTAGATTGTTAGTACTTTCGAGATAACATTATTTCATTTGCATATTTTTGCAACTTTTTTAGAAAACTTGTTAGGAAATATGACATTTTTAATCAAAGAAACAGCTCTAACTCTTTCTATAAACATCGGATCGTCTTAAAATGTTCAACAAAGTTGTGGGTTTTTACAATATCTAAAACATTGTGAAGAACATTGTTGTAGGGAAATGAGTACGACAAAAGTTATTTTAAATAAACTGATTTTTATGTGGTTCATTGGAAAACTTCTCATAACAACGAAACGGCTGTAGATAGAGAGTTAGTATCTTCAGTTAAATTACTACTGCAACTTTGCTGCAACTTTGCTGAAGACTCAAACTGTCTATCCTCTTCCAATAAAAAGTTACATTTCAAAAATGTCTTTACATTTAATTTTGGAACATGGTCGTCTACTTCTGAAAATCTGTCTTAATAACTCCAAAAACTTGTCCAAAATCACAAAAACTCAAAACCTTATGGTTTAGCCGCAAAATAATTAAAGGCATGAAATTACTCATTTTCACCACTGTGCAGTGTATCTACACACCAAAAAAATCTGAATTTTATCGGTGACGTAATTGCAAACATGACACAATTCAACAAACCGTAATTTACGAAATGACGGAACATTACCGTGTTCCGTTTAATTTCACATGAAACATATACTTTACATGCCCAATGACATAAAATTACACTTCCTACCATTCAGAACAAACGCTGTATGAGGAGTAAAATTACATGATTAACGAAATTCAACGTCATGTAAAATTAAAATCAAACGTAAAACTAAGTCATTTTTGATGCTCGTATATGTCAGGGTCAGGAGACGTAAATTTACATTATTTTTTCTAGGTGTGTAATTAACACAAGATGAGCGACCTCTGTAATAACATAGCAAAGATGATAAATACCTTACACCTACTTATTTGATCCCACTCTAATCTACATAAAATATATTTAAAATCACAAAATATTTTTCTAGATATCCAAAATCAACTCCAAAAAATAATTTTGTAAAATTCCAAATGAGACACTGTATCTCTCAAAAGAATCGATTCTTTATTGAGGATGAATCAGACACCATTCGCTCTCGAAACTGAATCAGTTTTCCATTGCCAATAGTCCCTACTGGACGCAGAAAGGTGGGAAACATTGAACTGGAACTTACTTAACATAAAGCCATCCACTCAGCAGCGTTAAAGTAGGTAGAAATTGGGTAAGTAAATTATATCATTTAAATACAGTGTTCAGATATGTTTGCTAGAATCAGTTATCGAATCATACGAAACACTACAAATCCAAGCTGATTCTAAAACTCACAACAAGTCGTCAAACTCCCATCAAATCTTCGGCCTTCAATATCCTCCCGAAAGCAGTCTCAGTTCTTAGTGCACACTTCAGTCAAAATGTTGATCAGTCGCTGTCTTCCAGCGCCATGTAACGTCCTCGTTCGCTTTCCTCCCCTGGGAAGGTCGATTCAGCTGATGATGAGCTTCGGAACCGATTGTCAATGCCAGACAGGCTGCTCTTGCGGAACAGTAGAAATATAATTTAACAATACACACAGACACACATCGATTCTCGTCTCAAGCGTGTCTTCTGGCCCCACTAGTGCCAGTCAACCACAGCCAGCCAGTGAAGCATCCGTCCTGGAGCTACGAACGTTCGGTACTATATGGGATTTTCGCAAATGTACAGATCACTGTCACTGGCTGGCAGAATTCTTTGTTCCCTGATCGACCAGCATCTCCAGCCAGCCGGGGCTGAAGCAGTTCGAATGGACGGAATTCAAATAAACAATCTAGGTATCGAAGCGACGGGAGAACAAGACACAACCAACCGGCAACAACTGGCTGGGAAGAACGGATAGTAAATTGAAAGGAAAATCTTCGGGGATTTTCATCTTCATTAGAGCACCTTTCATTGTGCATTGTGTCTGCGGATGCGGGTGGATTGGATGAAGAGAACACACCGGCAACGGATTTGCCAAGCAATAACCGAAAAACAGCGAAAGAAGACGATAGAGTCCTGGTGGGGGACTGCGTGGTGCGGATTGGGATGTTGCGCAATCTTCTATCGATGCCTTCTTTTGACAGTGGGACCGCATGTCTTGTCGAATGTCTTTCTAATTTTCTTTTCTCTCTGGCGACTGCCTTCGGATGGCTGGTGGTGGGCGGTTCTGTATTGTCTCGGGGCTTACGAAACCGAATTTTTGAATACATCACTCCCGGGCTTGTTGGGTAATGTTTATTGGCATTTCGATGCCTGATCCCAGCTGCGGGAGGGGTTTAACTCTGTTGTGCTGATGTGTTTGGAATATTGATTTTCAGTAGGTGGTCGGTGCGGGGAAATGAAGTAACCATAACATTTTCTTGGATTGTCCCAGTTATTTGCAGCAGACGTAACAATTTGGAAAACCTTAGCTAAATCTTTTCTTTTAAAAAAGAACAATTTAAAAACATGTAATCATTTGTTGCTGAAGTTTATCAGAATCTCGCATCGATTATCCGTCATCCCATTTCATCCAAAATTTAGAAAGCGAATGTAGTGTAGGTCTGCAATTATGGCTGAAGGGCATCTCACCACGAAATCGATCTTGTCAGCAGATCGTTTCTTTTCCAGCTGCATTATGGAAAAAATACTCCCGACATTAATTTACACCACTACTTATGAAAGCAGTTTTTCAAATATCACCTAACACAAAAATGATGACGAAAAAGTCAGCCAGTGAAAAAACTCCCACCAGCTGCCAACACATGTTGTAACGGCGGCAGCCGCAATTCCAAACGAATGCATTGAAAATCACACACAAAAATGTTTGCCCACGTCCTCCTCCTCGTCAACCCTTTCCAAACAGCAAGTAAATCGCACACAACATTTTCGGGTGGAAGTGTTCGGATTTTTTTTTCTGGCGTGTAACTAGTGGAAGAGAAAATAGAACACCCGCGAAACGCGGGATGATTGAAATGAAATAAATAAATATAAAAATGAATTTATTGAAAAGCGGCAACGAATTCGTTTCGCCTATCTGCAGGTAATGCACCTACCACCCCCAAAAATATTGTTGTTGAAAGGCTGTGTAGTGTTTCGGTTTAGACACACTGACTGGTACAGCGTAGTACATTCATGCAATGAAAATAAAAATGCATGATTCATCGACCAAACAAAATGCTACCACCATCGGCAGCAGCAGCAGCGGTCGGCAGTAGGGATGGCGAAGTGTGGCCGTCGATGATGTGAGACAGGTGCCGGTACCTACAGGGCTTAAAGCTTCACTAGTTGGCGAAATGTTTAATGCATTTCCAATCGATGCATGTGTGCTAGTTATTTTCCTCTTTTCAAATGTTTGAAAAAAAAACGAAGCTTGATTGTTGGCTCTCGAAAGCAGGAAAATTACAATGTAGCGGCAGCAGCAGCTGCTGCTGGTCGGCCAAGAACTTTGTAATTTAGGAAGGCTAGCAGCCGCCCCCGGGAGGCGGGGTTGCAATTTTCGACATGGCAAACAGTGTCGGACTGAAGTTGAAATTGTGGATTGATGTTTCTCGGTAAACTATTGTTTGCAAAGCACTGCCAATTTTGTTGGCACGTACGGCTCGGGGTGCATATTTTGCTACGTACGCCTACACTTGAAGCGGTTCGAGTTATTTTTAAACTGAACCTTGCTTCTACCTCCCGTCCTGTTATGCGTTTTGTGTTTACCTGGTTCAACACACTATGAAGCAGATTCCCACGGAAAGGTACAATTCTTGAGTGAATGGGGGGGGGGGGGGGCTAGCAATTTAATAGTTATCATTCAAGTCTGCATACCCGAAGAATATTCTCTCAAGACGCTTCTCTAATATGTTGTTAAAATTAAATAATATATTCTCAGCTAATCCATTCAAGAAAAAATTCGGACCAGATCATTTTTATCTCCAAGAAGTCAATATTAAAATATTATTCGCGATATTGCAACGATGAGAAAACCACCCTCCCCTATTCAACAATTAACTTGAAACAAACCAAAGTATTTACCAAGGAACAAAGGCTAGTTGGCTAAAGAAAACTTCTATTTAGGAAGTTGTGGATTTTCTGATGATTTAATAGAACTTCTAATAAAAGTCTAGTTCAAAATATTTAACACTTCAAACATTAACTTAAGAGAAATAGTGTTTCTGTCAAATCAGGATGTCATTAATCTTAAGTGATTTTTCGAACAGATTTTCAAGAGCTGATTCAGATCTCCTGGGATATCAGGGTTAAAATTTATTTGAATGGTTTAATATCTAGAAGGAATCTAACTCATAAGGAAAACTGAAATTCGTACGAAAAACCGAACCGAGATAAAATTGTACATCATTTGTTAGAAAATCATTCAAAATCGATGTCAACCTTCCAGCAGACGCACTAGCACGCAGAGTGCGCGCCACTCAGAAAATCAAGCGAAAGCGTCTTTCAACGCCAGCGCCTACTCGTTCTGTGAGCCATTCACGAGGCTTCAGGAGCGCCAGACATAATGCTTGCAGCAGTGTAAGACTTCTGAACGGACGGATATGGACAAACGGGTTTACCTTCGTTTTGAAAGTGAAACATAGTTCTATGAAAATTATTTATAACATATTTACAGCTTTTGCCGATAGTGAAATTACATGGGTTTAAAAACAGATTAAAATAAAATCATAATCAGCTAAAACTTTTTACAAAATTTTCACACCTTTTTGGTCTTTTCGGAAAAGTTGCGTATTTAGTAATGATAAAAATATCTTGACCGCACAATTTGTAGTTGCTACTCCGTCATTGACCAGCATAAGCGAAATTGCACAGAGAATCAACGAATGGGGCCTGGGAGTAGCTTTCCATCCTCAATGTGCAAGTTTCGAGGGTTCTACACTTTCAATTGCCAATGTCCTTACAGCCATCGGGGAAGGAAAGAAATGTTAGTGTAACAAACGTTGTTATGGAGACCGTGTGTTTGTCACGGGAAGGAGTTTTTGTTAGTGGGGTGGGGTAAAGTCTTACATAAATCTGGATTCACCTTGATAAGTGATACGATCTATGCAACTTTCAGAAGTATTATCGTTTGTTTGTTGCTCTGGGCAGCCGGCTGCCGAGAATTTAATAGATTTATCGTTATAAAAAATATCTTCGACAATTTTTAAAGAGAAAATCAGAAACAAAAAAATTATAAGTAAAAACAAGAATTAAAGAAGTTCATCATAGAAAACGTCTCGTAACTCGATTACTGTGAGTGACAGAGACAATATGTCTCCTGCAAAATTTATAAAAATACACTCCTCTACAACTTTGTCGAAGACGCTTAAACGCTATCTCTTTTGGTTCCAAAGACAAATTTTCTATAACACCATCAATTAAAAAAAATAATATTGTCACAAACACAGCAGAATGTGTATATTATGGACAGTTTTGACTCCAATGAACTAAGAACCGCAAAACGATGTTTTGAGTCACTGTAGGCCGTGAGAGATAACACGGGTCCGCGGATGCAATGTACGGGTCCCCACCAATGTGTATTGACCGAGTACCAGACAATTAAAATTTGAAATCCAATGAAGTTCACTGATATTATGTATAAAACACTGAATTTTTATAGTTATGAACCAGGTTTTTGCTCTAGTGGTTTGAAGTGTAATTGACAGAATAAATGTAACACTATAAATGTATTGGAGTATTTAAAAATTTTTTGGTGACTTTGAATAGAGCCATATTTGTCAATTTGTCATGAATTTCGCGGTTGAGGTTTTACATAAGTTCATTCGAGACCTAATGTCAATGGTTTCGTCTCCCGGCCTGGTCGATCAAAGTGCTACATTTCTCTATTTATTCATTTGTTGTTTATTCTAGCTGACTTTTTCACCTCACATAAAAAATAGTAAAAAGTGCAAAGAATGGAAATGAAAAAGTATTAAAAAATAAAGAGAGTTTACTTACAAAAGGAGGGCAGGACTTATAAGAAATAGAGAAAATATATGTAAACATTAAAATGGTAATGTTTAAACAAAATATAAAAAATAAATAAAAGGAAAAAAATAAAGAACTGAAAAAGAGAAAAATAACAGTACAATTGAAGAATGGAAAGATTAAAAATATTGTAATTTCCAAAATTAAAAGTATTATTTAAACAGAAAAAATAAAACAATGGGAAAGCTTAATATTGAAAGAATGCACGAAAAAAAAACAAATAAAAACAATCAAGAAAATAAACAAATCAAAATAGATTTAAAAAAATGTTCCATCGAGAAAAATCTAAACAGAAACGATAAAATAAAACTGGAAACTACACAAACATATTGCAAAGCTAAAGAAGTAGAAAAGTAGTGAACAAATGGTGAAAATAATGATAAATAGAAAAAAATTAAAAAAATTACTAAAAAGAATAAAAACATCAAATGGAGGTTCTCATTCAAACGACAAAAAGCAAGCCAAATTTGGAAGTTTTTCTTTGTGGACCAATGAAAAAAATAGAAGGAAACAGTTTTAGGATTCAAAAAGGTTATATTTTCGTCTTTATTTGCAATTTTTTTCAAGACAAAAAAATGGCGCCCGTGGTGTTGTTCCGTCCGTGCGCGTGGAATTCCAAAACTGCTTACAGCCTGCCTCCTCAGGATCGATCTGAAACACAAAACTAATAATAAGGCTCTAAAGTAAAATGAATTTATTGGATGAATGACCGGGCAAAAAAACTACAAATTTGATGTAATGGCGCGATCTCAAATTTTGTGATCGATTTTTTAGCCCTTTTTCCACTTTAATGTTTCACTAAAAATAGTGAATTTATAGGTTATTTCCCAATGAAAAAGGTTTTCTATCGAGTGGTCAAACGATTTCTTTGAATTGAACCGTTGTCAAATGAGATCGTACGCAGTTTTGAAAAATCATTTTATGAGATTAGCGCGATTAAAGTTTTGAGAACACTGTCGATTAATTAATCGTGGTAGAATTATTTTACAACAATTACGAGTTTTGTAAATGGCTGATTACGAACTTGAAGTCAGTTTTTCGAAATTCAAATTAGCCGATGTAATGTGGCGGACCCCACTAAAAAATAAGGTTTCGTGACTTAGAAACACGAATTTGAGTTTAAATGTATCAAAATCAAAAAATAAAAATTGCTATTCCAATATGGCGGACTAAAATGTGACAATTTTGACCATTTTTTTCGTTTTTCACCGTTTTTTGTGTTTGTTTGATAACTCACTATTAGTCTGCGGATACCTCTACCTCCCATGGTGGCCAGGACGCCACTTCGACTATTGACCGCGGATCGAAAAATCCGTTCAACAGAATATAATACTTTCAAAAAATGCAAAATCTTTGAAAATTTTCACTGAGAGCCTGCCCTTAATATAAAAAAAATGCATAAAACTGAAAAACTCGATGAATCGAAAAATGTATTTAACATTGAAAAAAAAATTACATTTTAATTCAATAAAAGAAGTGAGCAAAACGAAAAGAATGCATATAACTAGAGGTTTAAATATAAAAGATAAATTTAAAATTAACATGAACAATTAAAAAAAATGCCAAAGCAGAATATTTTGAAAAATTAGAATTAAAAGGCTAATTGAAATGAAGAAAAGACAAAAAATAAAGAAACTTGGAAGATATTGATTGAGCAAAAAATGAAATACGGACAAATTGGAAAACAAAAAATTGTTGAAACTTAAAAATGGTATGTTATACAAACACACAAAATGAAGAAAACAAAAAGCAAAAAAAAATCGAAATAAATGTAAAATGGATTAAACTATTTTAAGAATGGAAAAAACTGAAGAAATTAAATTTGAAATAAATGCCAACATCGGACTAAATGTAAAACGAAGAAAACCTGCGCATAATGGCAAAAAATAAATGTTTGTTTAGATAATTTAAAATAAATTTAAAAAAAACAACATGTAAGTATATAGGAAAATGGTCAATAAAAAAATACTTACAAAATAATTTAAATGGACAAAAATAGAAACATCAATAATGAACAAAATGAAAGCTTAGAAAAAATATTAAAAAATAAATAAAAAAAACTTAAATTAACTATGGGAACAACCGAAAAAGCTGAAAGCTAAAAAATCTAGAAAGCATGGAAAAACAAGAATGGGCAATAATAGGGCAATGAGACAAATTGGGATGAAATTAAAAACAGTAAAGTAGAAAGGCTAAATAAATAAAATATGAAGAGAGGGAGAATTTAGAAAACTGGTACGATAGGAATAAAGTAAATAGACAAATTCAAAAAGATGGATGAAATGAAAATAGAAACAAATAAAAAGCAGGGTACCAAAATATGAAACAAAAGAAAAAATAACATAAAAAATGCGGTATTCCTTCGAGAAATTGCAAAAAATTGAATAACAGAGAAATAACTATAAAATAAAGTATGTGATTGTAATATAAACAGAAAAAATGCAAAAATGAAGAAGGTAAAAAAATAAAAACATGGTAGTCAAATCGATTACTGTACGTGAACTAGTTTATGAACATTATTCATAAAACCACAGGTTGACTCGTGATTTTATTAATAGAATTAGGAACAATAGTTCACAAAACCAAAGCAGTATGGATATTTTCAAACTATTTCACGAAACTTATCCATGAATCCATTCAATCTTCATGAACTAATTCATGATTCCTAACATATTAGACTCGAATCAATATCCATGCACGTGAAGTAATTCACAAAAAACATCAAATAGTATTCATGTATTCGGGAACCTCTTCATGATTTCTGGTATAATAGTCACGAATGACGTTTTGCTTTTGTCCTGTCGCTTCAATTCCGTTTCCGTTGTACTACTACTACTACGACTGACCATGTCTGCTCATGAATTAGTTTACAAAATCATCGAAAAATATTCCTATATTCGTGAACTGTTTCATGATTCCTAGTATAATAATCAAGACTTATTTTTCATGCTCGTGAAATGGTTTACGAATCAAGACCCATTATTAATGTATTCGTGAACTGGTTTATGATGCCTGGTACTCCAATCACGACAAACCCTTCGAGGTCGTGAAATAGTTAACAAAATCTTGAAATATTATTCATGGATACCGGAACTGGTTCATGATTCTTACTACATGATTTACGATTTATCTTGCATGGTTGTACTATTTAGAAGATATCCCTAATCGTTTCCAATTTCATGCAACATGGTCGTTTTTTTTTACTTCGCAAAATTTGAAGTATTATTCGTGGAATCATTTTTGTACCATTCATTACTTCATTAGAAACTCCAACATCAGTATTTATTCGATAGGATTCAGTGTGATGTCTGGACAGAAAACAGAAACTGCGTGTGGAACCAAAAATCTCTATATATAAAGCTCAATGTTTGTATGCATGTAATTTATGGACTCCTACTCGGCTTAACAGATTGCCGTAAAAAATTGTACATGTTTTGGAGCGTGTTTGTTTGCTATTGTTTGGGGATTATCTGTCCGCCAGATGACGCATCTAAGCAAATATATGAGATTTGGAATTTAGAAAACCCATGTTTTTCGTAAGGGACCATCCATAAATGACATAGCATTTTTGAATGATTTTTAACACCCCCTCCCTCATCGTAGCATTTCGTCACAAACCTCTAAATACACCCCCCTTGTAATTACGTAGCTTGACGGTAACCCTACCCCCCCTTATCACCGTTAATTTTTTTTATTCTGTTCTATTTCCCTTTAAAAAAGCTACGTAGCATGACATGAACACCTACTTCCACTCTGTCTTCACACATCATCACAAAATACAAAACTCCCCCCTCCCCCATATAATGCTACGTCATTTATGGATGTTACCTAAGGCCAGCTGTATGTCACATGTTCCCGTGTAGGAAATCCGAAAAATTTTGTTCATTCCCACACAAAAAAAGAAAATTAGAAACGTTACCTATTCACACACAAAATAAAAATATTAACTATATTCTTCTAATATACTCAGCTGAACAAATTGTGATTTGGTCCTATTTCGTTGAAAGTCGCAGCAACACGCGACGGGCACTTGCTAGTACATTATAGAGTTACAAATCGTGTTCGTGATATAGTTCACCCAACTAGATACCGCGAATAAGGCACACTTTTATGATTCAATCAATATTATCACATTACAACGAGTGAAAAAACCAATAGTCACCAAAAAATAACATATCGCGATAAGACGAAGTGAACTAAAGAATATCATGACAAAACTGCTGATATCATGAACATGAGTCACATCTCTACAGGTGTCAAATTCAAAAGTCAACTCAACAATGAAAGATTACGATAACGTTAATATAAATAAGGAAAATCGTGACTAAGATCCTGAAATCATGAACATAAATCACACTACTCGTGATTGAAATTTAAAAAATCGTGGCTATGATCCTGAAATCATGAACATTAATTACTCTACTCATGACAAAAATATCACGATGGCGTAACCATGAACATAAATCATGCTACTCGGTCACAAAAAATTCGACAGTAAACTCATGACGCTAACGTGATGCGAAATTACAAAATCGCGAATAAGCCCCTGAAATCATGAACATCGTTTAATTGTCGACTGCATTCCGAAATTATGAACCAAAATCATAACGAAAACTAAACATTCCCTGGAAACAACATCCTATCAAATATTCGCATGCAACGCAATGTATATTTGGGGCAAACTAATTTTCCGGAAACATAAATAGTTTCATGAATACCGGATTTATTGTTCATAAGTTCAAAAACTTGATCACGGTTTTCGTAAATCATTCAGTTCACGAAATCGTGATCTCTATGTCGTTGCTTTTTAATGCAAGAATTCAAGTTTTGTTATACTATTTTACAATTAAAGTTTTGAACATATTTAATAATTACTAAATATTAGATTATTTTTGCAATGAACAAATCAAAAAAGTTTTGACTAAATACAGCGAATCAAAATGTTTGAAAATTTTACTCGAGCTTGGATGTAAACTGTTTGCGCAGCAGTAAATATGCATAACTTTGAACGCGGTAGTGAACTCGAACTGCCAGTCGTCTCTGTGCCTAGAAGCGTTTGCATAAACTGAATTTTTTTTCCGATGTTTATCGTGGTTTATGTAACTTTTTTAGTAAACAACTCTTCACATATTTCGAACGAAAACCTGCATCAGTCCAAAGTCCTCTTTTTGATCTTGTCAGCTGCAACACTTCGATCCGTCGTCATAAAAAGACAAAACCGATATGTTTAAAGGCACGAGGAAAAATCCCGAATTATTCCCTTTTTTTGTGGAATAAATAAAAACCCGTTTTAATCCACCTAGTGGTGCAATTGTGCCTTTCTCATTTATCCAAACTACGATTCCATGGCTGGTTATGTTTAATATAATGGTGGAAATGTCTATTAAATATTCAGTGCGATTTACACATACGTACAATGAATCGACAGCTACGAACTTCAGTCGCTATATATCGACGCTGAAACGTTAAGAAATTTTAAATTAGTCTCTCAAAATCATTTCAAACCAAATTTTGCACTGGTTTTTCAGACCCACTAGGAAAATTTATTCTAGAGGAATTAGACAATTTTATTCGCGTAGAGGGGTACTTGATGAGGGAAGGGCGGTTTAGGAAAGGGTGGTGATTGATGTGGGCGGGAGGGCCTCACCGTATCCCCATAACTACGACCCTGTTAAAATACGGAAAATTTATGTAAGTCAAAAAAATTAAGTTGACGATGTTCAGAGTGATTGCATAACCTTTCTATAGGAGAAAGGCAAAAATGTGAATTTGCTGTGTGTCCGTACTCTTAAACCGGTAACTCCGGAGCCGGAACTCGGAATTTAATGCAATTCAATTGCAGTCTATGGGTACTTTTCATTTGATACTAAGTTTGATGAAATCGGTTCAGCCAATCTCCGAGTATCAACAGTGATAATACGATGCATACAGTGCCACCTAGCGGCAAAAAATGCTAACTAGTGGGTTTTCTTCATGTAAATTGTCGAAAAATCCCATACAAACTTCAGGTACGTTGGTCCGGTAGCTAGACTTGTCCGATTTGCTTCAAATTTGGTACAAGTACTCGTGGTGGGACCCGGAATCGACTCATGGGCCGATTGAGTATTAAAAAATTCATTATTTTTCTGGGCAGTGTACTGTGCCTGCATGGTTCTGATTATTTAATTGGATACAAATATATATGGGTCATTCCACGCGAAGTGATCAAAAAAGATGCAAACTTGAAATCGACCTTCACGGATGTGAACAAAATTTAGAGGAATTGTTCATCTAGGGCCAATATATAAAAACCCAAGTTTTTGTGTCAATTGAACCACCCCTAGGGTCATGGGAGCACCCCCCGTTTTGGCAAATTGCCAAAACCCTTGATTTTCTTTTGATCATATCTCCGGTTCTATTTACTCTAGAATCAAACCACAAGATGGCTTTTGAAGAAAATTGTTCAAGGAGTCTATAAAAATATTATTTTTTGCCGACAGTGTTGCCAACTATACAATTTTCTCAGTTAAATATTAAAAGTTAATTTTTCCCTCAATACGTATATTTTAATTTTGAAAATTTTAATGCCATCGCGTTCCTCAGACATTTTTACATAAAAAACACTTATCATCCCAATATAATATGAGCGCATCCTGAGATATACCGTTTTGAAGGGAAAAACTCCGATTTTCTCATATAAAAATCCATTGTTATTGGCCGAAATTGCGGTTTTTTCTCTTCAAAACGGTGTATCTCAGGATGCGCTCATATTATATTGGGATGATAAGTGTTTTTTATGTAAAAATGTCTGAGGAACGCGATGGCATTAAAATTTTCAAAATTAAAATATACGTATTGAGGGAAAAATTAACTTTTAATATTTAACTGAGAAAATTGTATAGTTGGCAACACTGTCGGCAAAAAATAATATTTTTATAGACTCCTTGAACAATTTTCTTCAAAAGCCATCTTGTGGTTTGATTCTAGAGTAAATAGAACCGGCGATATGTTCAAAATAAAATCAAGAGTTTTGGCAATTTGCCAAAATGGGGGGTGCTCCCATGACCCGAGGGGGGTTCAATTGTCACAAAAATTTGGGTTTTTTATATATTGGCCCTAGATGAACAATTCCTCTAAATTTTGTTCAAATCCGTAGAGGTCGATTACACGTGCCTTGATCACTTCGCATGGAATGACCCATATACAGTAGGATTCCGTTTTTGGTAACAATTTTTTTCAGTTGCCAAACCCGGAACCGTGCTAAAAATGGAACCTTACTTTAAAAGCTTTAATTTTCAATTTGTGACATTATAAATGTTACAAGATTATCAATTTTATAAGAATATGTCAAATGGAATGATATGATGCCCGCTTCCATAAAATATAATAAATATGACTCCCTTGTTTGGAAATAAAGTCAAAAGTGATATGCCATGCTCGGACTGCATATTTTTCATGTAGCTACACTTGGCGAGGTTAGAGTTTTTTAAGCTGAACCTCACCACTTCTCCCCGTCTCTTTATGCGTTCTGTGTTTATCTATTTTGACGTACTTGGTAGCCTCCCCCACCAACATCTATAGTTTGTAACAAGATCTTTAAACTTATCAATTTAATTTTGGGTCGTGCTTTTAAGAAACCATTTTTCAATCTCGAATCTCGTATTTAAAATCAGATAAGAGTTAGTTTCTACTTTTAAAAAATTGCCTCTATTCGTCTACAAAACGACAACAAAAAGTGCAGAACCCTATCATTTGTTGTACAATCGAAGTCAATCGATCAACACACGCTTTAACAGAATCGCCGAAACACTCGAATTCCCCACTAATATCTATCCTCGTTTCCCATATATGAAACATGACATCCCATCAACACCCCCGACTACCAACCACAAAGACACACTGTTACGGTACCCACTCGCAACGAACACCCCAAAGACAGCTATAGGAAGCTACTAATTACTAAGCCACCTTGCGAACGAAATGACACCACTCTGCTGCCAGTCGATTGAGCACAAACCTTGTGCACGGAGCAACAGAAAGAAGAAAAAAAAGTTGTTCACCCAAAGGCAATGTGATTGCTGACTCGTTTTGCTTTTGTCCTGTCGCTTCAATTCCGTTTCCGTTGTACTACTACTAGTCAGGAACCGGTAGGTGGATAGGTAGATAGGTACCTGCTACTAAACTAATTCACTTTGTGTTGCCGGTGAACAGCAAACGACACGACACCCGATTTGTCCTCGGTCCTGGCTGGCTGACTGGCTGGCTGGTGGTTGGGTTCATCACCAGCCAGCCAGCCAGGCGGTCCTCTCCGGCCAGTCAAGTAAGTTTCGGGAAGGGATTTATTTAATTCCTTCGTTTCGTTCCGGATCCCGTCCTTCGTCGCTTCAGTGGTGACCGGACCGCAAAACACCAACACACACAGTTCCAGCACAGCAGTGCCCTTTCCACCGAGGTGCAGCCAGCCGGTGGCTTATTTGATCCAATAACTTTTATCTCTTGACCACTTTATTTAATTCAGTTTCAATTTAGTTTTCCGTGCAACTTTAATTTGTAGCTGAAATGGATCTTTTGACAGGTATGGTGCGGGGCGGGGATGTTCCGCGCGAGGGGGATTTCGATACAGAAGCATTTTCTCGGAGATGTGCAATAAATGTGATCATGACGACGTCACCCGGGCGAACCAAAGTGAGTCTTCCGAGTAGGAACGATAATGGCAATCGAGCAGCGCTTTTTGAAGCGGACTCCGGTTCTTCGACCGACCGTCGGAAGAAGATAAATGGCAACCCGCCGGAAAGTTGAAAGACGTGGCTGGCAAAGGGCAAGGGGTGGTTCGTACAAAATCCAAGTCGCAATTTATTGATTAGAACAGAACACAATAACGCTCGCGCGCTGATGCCCTGTCTTTTGCGATTAATTTTTGCAACTTTCCAATTTTCTTTTCCGGTTTTATCAGGAAGCACACAATAGCCGCCGGGTGCGGACCGGTGCATTGCAGTTCTTCTTGGTTGATCGGATTTGAAAACTGGTTGCCGCGCGCACAAGAGAGCGGGTAAAAGAAGGATTCAATTTCAAGATTTCAATTATAACTTTCCCCGTTGTGCCCAGTCGGGAATCGGGAGGGACCCGAGATTTGGATTGTTTGAAAAGTTATTACGGAGCTTTTATTTTTTTTCCCTATTCATAGATCGCTCCAAAGTTGGCTGCTTTCTATTGAAATTCATTTTAATTCGATTAGGGCGAATTGCGTGCGAGAGTGCTACTTTATGCGAATTTTCAATGGGCAACAGTTGTTATGGTTTTTATGCAGGCACTAGTTGGGTCGAAATTTTCAGGTTCGGGTCCGGCCTTTGTCCGGGTATTAAATAACAAATTAGTCACACGTGAGTGCAAATGTTTGTTTTCCTACGCATAACATAACACGATTAACACTGCTTAAATTGCAAATCTAGAATGACCTCGTCGATTGCCGCTTGCGTAGCTCCCGAACGCAGCTGAAAACCGCGTTAAAGGTATCATCATAAATTCAGCACAAAATACTGCCATGAATAAATTAATAAGCATTTTACTCACTTCCTAATGAATACCTTTGTGAATTAATTATTGATATTTTGCCACAGCAGCCCATAATTTCCAATCAATACCGTTGACCGCCGCTCGAAAGTTGACTTCCGCCCCGTTCCGGGACACGACCCGCTAAGTCGGGCCGTAGTTGGCTGACACGAAAACGAAATCATATTAATATCTGACCTCATTCATCCGCTTTTGATATCACGAATTCACCGCAGTGCGGTTTTGTTTTGATGAAATAATAGAATCAGCACTCGATCAATCTATACAGTGAAGGGAAGTGGGACAGTTCCTTCTTTTCCAACCGAACGAGTATGTTTAGGGAGGGAATAAAAAAATCTGCTAGCTACAAAATAGAACATTTCTAGAACCCGAATAGAAAAATTTGTCACCCACAACTTTTTGGAAAACTTTCAGCCGATCTAAGTTCATTCGGATAAGTTAAAAAACTTATAGCCAAGAACTCATTTGACACTTTTTTAATTTATTCTACAAAATGGTTGTTTGTTTTAATGGTATAAACGGCAGAATATTAGTAGATGATAAATTTCGCCCTCAACAGACCGGGTAGGGCAAATATTAATACCCAATTCTTAAAACCTTATAACTAAAGGTTACTGGCACCGGTTTATTGACAAGTTTACGATAGAAACGTTGATAAGATGTTGCTTTTTATAAAGCAAATAAAAATATATTTACCAGAAAATTTCTACAAAGAACCCAAGACGCTAGGCAAAATTTTAAAATTTCCGATATAACTAAATCCGACATCTCAGTAATTTTCTAAGTGGATCCAAAAGTGTTTCCTTACGACGGCTTTTCGCTTCATGTTCAAACCGGCAAGGGCGTCAGCAAATTGACGGAATAAAAACTTCGCGCGATTAGACTCTCTGTCGCATAAAAGAATCGTTCATATTAAAACATCGATTAAAATAGAGAATTTTGCAGAGAGCGCGGTGTATACCATAGGGTGACCAGAAAAAATTAGACTAAGTTAGTTTCGGTTCAGAATTTGAGCAAAATCGGTCATCATTTATCTCTTTACTAGAGCGGACTAGGGCTTGAATGAAAAAAAACAACGTCGCACTATGGGGTAACTAGGCCGAAAACCTGGATAAAATTATTTTCTGCTGTTCTATATATTATTTTGCAATTATAATTCAAGAGAAGCTTAAATATTTGATCTTGAGCACATTTTACATAAAAAATCCACCTAACAGTGTGAAATTTGTTTTCATCTAATATTTCTTCAAAAACTCGATCTAAATGAAACCATTGTGAATGGTGGCTATAGTAACATTCGAAGGACGATTTTCTAACAAATATAATTTTCTAGATTATATTTGTTCAATGGAGACAATACATAAATTACCTTGTTTTATTTATGATCATTCCAAAACTTGTTATGTTATTTTTCTCAAAGCAAAAAGTAATATTTTTAAAGGAGACGATATTTAACTGATTACTACAGAAACTGCTGCTTTGTATGCATGCATTCAATATTACAGTCACAATAATGCTGTTCGTCATTGTGTATGTATGTTTTGTTCAAAGCTTGAGGTGTGGATGTAAATGACCGCCAAAGAAAATATTTGTGTCGACATAGATGAAAAATTACTAAAATCTCATTCTCTTGGAAAATAGTAAATTCAAGAAAAAAAAACACTTTCAATTTATCAACTATGAACAAAAGCAATAAAAAACTTTTTTCGGAAGTGCTACTGTATAGTGAAGCTAAGTGTGTAACGATAACATTCCTCGATGACTCTTTGTTCCTCATCTACAAGTTCTACCGCTGGTTTGAAAAGGTGAGGAGGGAGGGAGGTGAGGGTTTGTCATCGAAAATTTATGACTATTTTAAACGGTAAACAATTTACGAAACTGGTAAGAAATCTTAGCAGGTTAAATAAAACTTATGGTTGCTTATAATGTTTGATAAAAAGCACCAAAATTATGAAAAAAACTACAATTTTCAAATTGCTCTAGAACCAACGGTCGGATGAGTATTCACCTGCGATGGACTTACAATAGCCGATAGTTTCGAATGCTTTCAACCTTTTATCTTAATTTGACTTAATTTGATAACTTTTTCAATTGCGAAATAGTACTAAAATCACAAAACAAACAATTACCTTTTTTGTCAAAACAAAATAGTTTGCCTTTTTTATTTCGTTATATCCAGCATTAGAGTAGGTCATTAGAAACGTTTCCTAGTATAATAATACTACATTGATTGTATTGTTCAATTTCAGTAGAAACTGTTTTCTATTGCCTGATTTAGTAGAAAAAACGTGTTTATTTTTAATAATGTTTGACCGTGTGTCACAAATTTAGACCAAAGTTTTTAGTTATCATTTCAATGGTACATGATGTAGAAAATATTGAGGAATGTTGAAAAAATATAGTTTGATTAAAAAGTTAGAAATTTTTTTTCTCTATTTTGTCCAACTTTTTGTTCTAGCCATCCCATAGTGCGTCGTCTAAATTTACGAACAAAAAGCACAGAGCTTCGCTGCTAGGTGGCGTTACAAAACGTTTCAGTACAATCAAGCTTATGATTGTTATAGAAATTGTTATACCCAACCACTTTGTCGGGGAGTTGATCCTAGAAAGTTATAGGGCTCTTTTGAAATGTTATCTGCTCAGGAGGACATAGTGACTTTTTCTCATTTGGTAATGATGCATTTTTTTGAAGACTGCCCATCAATTGTGTACCAACCTATCACCAACATAACAGTTATGATTCCTTCTTGTACTTGAGATTGGTATGTGCATTTTGTTGTTAGGCCCTTTGCATACCCTCATAACTTCTGTCGATGGACTCGAATCATCTTGCATACTTCGATGAATCTAATTGGAATTATTTTTCATATGAGAATCTCAGACAAGACGGTATTAGCACGCTTGCCGCGGTACCTGGTGGTGAAATTTTGTAATACTTTTCTCCAAATATTTTATAACTTTTCCATTCAAACTTTTATCCGCTTTGGAACATGGGTGAATGTTAACCGATTTGGAGTGTTATCTCGGATGGTATGGGGAGTTCGTGGCTTTACTTTTGGACAGAATTCTGAAGTAATTCTCAAATTCCTAATATCTTAATATACGATTTATAGAAACTTGTGAAAGAAAAGCAACGTACATTCACTAGTATTCCCCAGCCCGCGGTTCAATGATTTCCAACTGAACTTTCTCTCAATCGCTTTTTGGGAGAAATACAGCTGAAATCGGTTGCTGCGTTTGGACCGGAATTCTTTTAGCAATAATTTGGAATATGGTTCTAGTTCAGTCGGAATCAATTGATGCTGGACAGGAGCGAACCCAGAAAAAACTTTCGGGAGGGGTCCGAAATTTTGAACATTGTACAATACGTTATGTACTAAATCCTCATTTAATGAGAATCAGTTTCGGTGGTCAAATTTAGTTTGAAATGATTTTAAAACTAATATAAAATTGAAAACAAATAAAAATTTCTCAACAAGTTGAAAATTTCCGGAGAGGGTTCGGACCCCCAGGACCCTGGATCCGCCACTGTTTCTTGATATTCTGAAGAATAGTTCCTCTGAAATTCGAAAAACCGGTCGGATTCGGGTTGTCCAATTAATTAGTTCAGGTTATTAAAATTTTTAATGCTAGGGTCCAGGTACGCTAATCACAAAAATTTTGGGTTCATGTTGGACTCAGTTAATTTTTAAACTAGCGCATCTAGGATCTAGGGTTGGATCATTGTCATTTTGAATTTCTCGAATTTCGGATCGGGTTTCGGTTCTTCAATTTAAACCTTCTCGTGTTTAGTTCAGGTTTTTCAAATTTCAAATTTTCAAGTGCGATTTTTTAGCACTAAATTCTTGTCTTTCCCGATGGTATGAGTTCCTCAATTTTCAAATTTTTATGTACGTGTTTTAGTTTTTCGTATTTTGGGATCGTGCCGCGTCCAGCTTTTTTTTAATTTTTAGTTCTTGGGTTATTCAATTTAAAAATTTTTGCATTTAGGATAAAGTTCATGTTCCTCAAATTCATAATTCTTAGGTATCCCAATTTTCAAGCTTTCAGGTTTCGGATTGGGTTCAGAATCCTAAATTTAAAAGTTTTCGGGTGTCAGGTTCATCAATTTAGAAATCCTGGCGTTTCAAAGCGAGTTGTGGATTATCAGTTTCAAAATTTTCGGGTTCAAGTCCGGGTAGGGTTCTTTAATTCGAAATTTTACAGGTTTCGGGTTGGGTTCGGCTCTCTCAAATTTAAAACTCAGGTTGGTGTCCTAAAAATTTTAAATTTTTGAGCTAGGGTTCTTTAATTTTAACAATTCTCAGATTACAGGTCGCGTTCGAGTTCCTCAATTTTAAAAATCTCTGGGTTTGGGTTAAAGTTTCAGTTTCTCGATTTAACAAATTTCAAAATTTTCGGGTTTCGGGTTCCGCCGGATTTCAAAATTTAAAAACCTTCAGGTTTCGGATCCGGTTTGGGTTCATCAGTTTTGAAATGCTCGCGTTTCAGAGGAAATGGTGGCTTCTCAGTTTCAAAATGTTAACGGTCGGGTAGGGTTATTCAATTCGAAATTTTTCGGGTTTCGGGTCGGGTTCGGCTTACTGAAATTTAAAGGTATTGGGTTCGGATTTTTTCAAATTTAAAATTTTCGACTTCGGGTTCAATTTTAAAACTACTCAGATTTTGGGTCGCATACAGATTTCTCAATTTTAGAAATATCGGGTTTTGGGTAGGGTTCGGTTTTTTCAATTTTAAAAATTGTTGGATTTCGGAGAAGGATTAAGCTTCTCCATTTTTTAAATTTTTGGGTTTGAGATGAAGTTTGGGTTTCTCAATAAAAAAATTATTGGATTTTTAATTTGCTAATTTTCGGGTCCCGGGTTGGGTTCAGATTCCAAAATCTTCGGATCCGGTTTGGTTTTATCAGTTTTGAAATGCTCGCGTTTCAAGTGGAGAGTTGTGGCTGCCCAGTTTCAAAATTGTCGGGCTCAAATTAGGGTAACCCGAGCAAAGTCCAACATCAAAATTACAGCAAATAAACAACATATTTTGATATCAAGCATCAAATTGAAATCTTATTTTGATATCAGTTTAAACTTTTTCAGATATGACATCATATTTTGATCTCATTTTGATGTGCTTACATTTTTAGAAAATAATGTTTGTTTCTATTTCTTCGACAAACATCAAATTGAGTACTTATTTTGTTATCAATGAAATATTTCACCATCTCAATGAGTTTTCAATTTGCTTTCACTGATAGCATAAATAGTTTTCTGTTTGATGTCATAGTGCAATTTTTCTGCTTTCGATTTTGATCTTTTAACCGTTAAAACGACCAAAATGATAACAAACTGAGCAATCATTCCCTACTGCATCACAACATCAAGTTTAGTTCTCAATTTGTTATCAGACTCTGCTCGGGAAGGTTTTTCAATTCGAAATTTTTCAGGTTTCGGGTCAGATTCGGCTTCCTCAAATTTAAAACTCTTGGGCTCATGTTTTTCAAATTTAAAATTTTCTACTTCGAGTTCTTCAATTTTTAAAATCTCGGGTTTCGGGTGGAGCTCAGGTGTTTCAATTTCAAAATTGTTGGGTTCGGGTAAGGTTTGGGTTCCTCAATTTTGAAATTCTTGAGTTCGTCTTAGGTTCCTCAATTTTGCAATTCTTGAGTTCGTCTTGGGTTACGTTTGGATTCCGAATTGATAAAGTTTAGGTTGGCGATGAGGTTTGGGTTCCCCAATTTTAAAATTCTTGGATTTCAGATCGGGTTCGGATTCCCAAATTATAAAATTTTCTGGTTTCGAATTAATCAATTTTGAAATCCTCGCATTTCAGGTGGAATTCAAACCACCCGAATTTAAAATTCTTGGGTTTGGGTTCCAACATTTATCAGATTTCGAATTGGGTGCAGGTTATAATTCTTCAAATTTTAAATTTTCGGGTCCAGCTTCCTCAATTAACCCTCCGGAAATCGCGCAAATGGCCTACTGAACGAGCAGCCGTTGGTGCGCTAAGACGATTTCGGTAGATTTTCAGAGCAACGCGACTTCCGGAAGGTTAAAAAAAATTCTCAGGTTTCGGATCGCGTTCACGTTTCTCAATACTAAAAACCTCGAATTTGGGGCGAGGTTCAAGTTTTTCCAATTTAAATTTATCGGTTTTCGGGTGAGGTTGGGGTTCCCTAATTTTAAAATTTTTGGACTGGTTTGGGTTCTTCAATTTAAAAACTTTCTTCGGTCACAAACCGAGTTGGAATTTTACAATTTTTAAATTTATAATTTTCGGATTCGGTTTCCGGTTTATCAATTTTCAAACTCTTGAATTCGGATCGGGTTCGGGTTTGCCACATTTCAAATTCATGGGTTAGGGTTTCTCAATTTTGAAGTCTCGAGTGCGAGTTGAGTCGTAAGTTTTCAGTTTTCCAGGTTTAAAGTTATTCAGATTTTGGCTGCATCAATTTAAAATATTCGGGTTTCGGTCGAGGCTCGGTTTTCTTAAGTCTAAAATACTTGGGTTACGGTTCAGTTTTGGTTAACCAGCTTTGGGTTTGGGTCCTTCAAGTTTAAATTTTCGAGTTCATGTTTGGGTAGGATTTGAGTTTCCCAATTTTGAAATTTTCGGGTTCGGGTCGTGTTTGAGATATATCAATTTAAACGTCTCGTTCGGGTTCAGGTTTTTCAAATTTTCAATTGTCAAACTTAAATATTCTGGGTTCGGTGTACTTATCTGGTTCCTCAATTTTTTGATTTCTCTTTTTTGAGTCGGTTTAGATTTCCTTAATTTTAAAATTATCGAGTTGCTGGTGAGTTGGGAATCCGAATTATAAAATTCGTAGGGAGTTGTGGCTCCTTGGTTTCAAAAAGGTCGCGTTCGGGTAGGGTTCTTCAATTCGAAATTTATCAGGTTTTGGGTCGGGTTCGGCTTTCTCAAATTTAAAATTTTTTGAGTACGGGTTCTTTAATTTTTAAAATTCTAGGATTTCGGGTCGCGTTCGGATTTCTTAATTTCAAAAATCTCGGGTTTAGGATGTGTTGCGTTGTCGGGTAAGGTTTGCGTTTCTCAATTTTGAAATTCTTGAGTTCGTGTTCCGGTTTTACACTTTTCAAAGTCTCGGATCCAAGCCGGGCTTGAGTTGTTTAATTTTTAATACTCGGATTCGGATTTGAACATGTTTGGGTTTGGGATGAATTTATGGTTCCTGAATTTAAAAATTGTTGAGTTTCTTAATTTTAACTTAATTCTTGGGCTTCGAGTTGGGTTCATCAAATTAATCCTCGTGTTTCAATTGAAATTTGGACTCCCCATTTTAAAATTCACGGGCTCGGGTCCGGTTTGGATTCCTCAACCAAAATTTATCAGGTTTCGAGTTGGGTCAGGTTCCTGCTTCTGGTTAAAATTCTTGAGCTCAGGTTTTTCAAATTTCAAATTTTCGTGTTCGGATTCTTCAATTTAAAAAATTTCATGTCTCTAAATTTTAAAAATCTCAGATTTCAGGCGAGGTTTGGGTTCTTCAATCATTAAAATGTTTGGTTTCGGGTCTGCCTTGAGATCCTCAATTTAAAAATTTTCAGTTTCAATGCGAGTTGGAACTTTACAATTTTATAACTTTCAAATTTTAAATTTTTGGATTCGACTTCCGGTTTATCAATTTTTAAAGCCTTGTATTCGGGTCGGGTTTGGATTTGCAAAATTTCAAATTGATTGGTAAGTTTTATAATTTTCAAGTGTGGTACGGGTTCTTTGTAAATTTTTGAGCTCAAGTTGAGTCGTCAATTTCAAATTTTTAGATTTTAAATTATTCAGGTTCCTATTGCTTCAATTTTAAAATACTCGGCTTTCGGTCGATGCTCGGTTTTGTCATTTCTAAAATTCTCAGGTTACGGTTCTTTGAATTATGCGTTCGGGTCCTTCAAGTTTAAATTCTCGGTTTCGGGTTTGGCGAATTCCGAATTCTCAGGTTTAGGTAGGATTCGATTTCCTCGGGCCGGGTTTGAGTTTTTCAAAATTTCGTGTACGACTTGGGCTCAGGTTTTTCAAATTTAGAATTTTTAGGTTCGGGTTCGCCAAACTTAAATATTTTGGGTGCGGGGATGAGTTAAGATACCTCAATTTTTTAAATTCTCTTTTTTCGGGTCGGCTTAGAGTTCTTTAATTTTAAAATTATCGAGTTTTAGGTAAGTGAAGGGTTCTGAATTTCAAAATTCTCCGCTTCGTGTTTGGTTAAGATTCTTCAATTTTAAAGTTCTCAGGTTTCGGATCAGTTTCGAGTTCCTCAGTTTCGAAATTCTTCGATTTTGGATTCTTTAATTTTAAATTTGTCGGGATTTGATCAGTTTTTTTTTTCTAACTTCAAACTCGGGTCCGGACAGGGTTCAGTTTTTTTTACAATTTTCGAGATCTCAGGTGAGATTTGAGTTCCTTAATTTTAAAATCCTTGGGTTAGTTTCAATTTTAAGTCGGTCGGTTAGATTTCTTGAGTTTTAAATTTTCCGGATATCGAGACGGGCTCGAGCACAATTTTAAAATTCTTGGGACTCTGGTTCTTCAATTTTAAAATTCTCGGGATGGTGTCTGGTTTCGGTTCTACAATTTAAAACTTTTCAGGCTCAAGCCGAATTCAAATTATTCAATGTTAAAACTTTAGAATTAGCTCCGGTTTCTCAAATTTCAAATTCTTGTGTCCGGTTCGAGTTCGGGTTTGTCAAATTTCAAATTTTCGAGTTCGAGTTCTTCAATTTTATAATATGTAGGTTCCGGGTCGCGTTTGTATCGCTCCTTCAATACTAAAATTCTTGAGTTCGAGTCCGGTTTGAATCCTCCTAGTTCAAATATTTCGGGTGTTGGGCTACTCAACGTTGAACTTCTCGGATTCTTCAGTTCTTCAATTTCGAAATTCGTGAATTCGGATCTTGTTTGCTTTTTTGGTTTTAAATTTTCCGAATTTCAAGATGAGTTCTGGCTTTTCAATTTAAAAGAACTGAATTTTGAAATTCTTAGGTGCGAATTAGGTTTGGGTTACTCAATTATGAAATTTTTGGCTTTAGGTCCAGTTAGGGATGTTCAATTTTAAAATTTTCGGTTCAGGTGCGGTTTGGGTTGTTCAACGTAAAATTTGTCGGGTAGTGATCGGGTTGCGTAGTTCTCGTGTTCAGGTTCCGGTTCTACAAATTCCAAACTCTCTGGTTCCGGGTTAGGTTCGGGTGTTTCAAATATTTATATTCTCGGGTTCTGGTCTTGTTTGAGTCCCACAGTTTCAATTTTCGAGTTTAGATATGGGGCGGTGGCCAGTTATTTTCGCCTACATGCCTTATCACCTATTTTATATGGTGATTCATTAACAGTACTATCTTTGAAAGTGAGCCACCATGGTTATGCAACTATTTTTTCTAATCTTTTTTTATTTCAAACAAATAGTAGTTTTTATTTTGTTATTTTCAAAATTGCACATATTATCTTATATGTAATTTTAAATGTTCCTTGGTTGTATGGCATTGTAGGGGAACACGCATCCGCGGGTTGATGCCAATCAAGCTGACATTTCTTTGGACTGACCAAACTAATTTCTTCGTGTGCCTCGGGAATGCGCATGGTCTTGTCTGAGTGAACTTTTGAAGCAGACATTTACAATTCGCTATATGTAGCGAAATCCAGCTAACAATTTTCGGCAAGTTAAATCATGTTCATCACAATAATTTTCTTCATTGAATTGAGTGCTTTTATATACTTTTGAGCTGTCCTGCCGCAAAATTAGTAGTACTCGAATTCGAAACGGTAAACTACAATGAGCAGAAAGCTGAAATTCGCCAAAAACGTAGATCTGAGAGTGTTAGGGATCGTTTATTACTAATAAAAAAAATGAAAAGAGCTGGAACGCCTGGAAAAAAGATTTCACAGACGCTAAGGCTTGATTTATGAAAAAAACATGATTTCGCTTGATTTAGGAATGTCGAAAGTAGTCTTAACTTGTGGTCCTACTACTCTATTCTCAATTGAATAGTCTAAGAAAAATCAGAGATGAACAGCAGCAATTCCATTGATGCTGATTGTCGATAGGTTTTCAGTGGTTTTCTTTTGTCGGTTCTCACGGAAAAGGTGGACAAGTCTGTCTTTACCAGGAGGCATGTTGGTAGACTTGAGTGATTCGTAATTATGCGTCCTATGCTCGACCCCTGCCAACAGAAGACAAAAGACTAGCCTGTAGGATATTAAGACTGTTTCTAACGACTCTGCCACTTATAGTTTTTCCTATCAGTATACTTCACATCCTTGCTCTCTCTTGAGTACTATGGCTCTAAATTTTCTAAACTTTCCCTACCCAGTAATCTCTAGCTAATTGAATGTCGTTAAAAAGTCAATCGATTATAGATATCAGATTAGCTCACAATTTAAGCAATGCTCCCTCGGCCGGCTATTTGTAATTCAAAATGCTGTAGTTTAGGGACAATTACTCTCGGTGGCTGGCTACCCAGAGTTTAAACACAAGAAAAATGTAACTAAATATCATTTCGCTCTGAATATTCATGTACTCGACAATGACAATTGCCATACAATCGGTTTACTGAACTCAAAAGAGATGTGACATGTTACAAGCAAGATGAGCTTGAATGCTTCTGCCAATATGATATGATGGTTAGTATGCATTCTACTAATAGCACCATGCTTCACAACGCAACTGCAAAGATTAGCATTCTGAGAGATTACCCGACGGAAGAGTTTGTTCCAGAACAAGCACGATATTCCAACAGCTAAATCGAATCAAATTCTGAGTGTACTTATTTTCAGCCCGCAGACCCCCAAACCCGGTCCCACATCTTGCAATCAGAATCTTTCTGATGAATGGCAGACACCTACTTGCGCCGATAACCATTCCTCAATCTATTCCTCATCTCCCTCCCCCCCCACATCAATCCTGTCAATTCGCCAGAATACCCAACCCAACCCCACCCCGACCGACCGACCGACCTCCATCACTCACCAGGACAAGACAAGAAGGCGGACCGTTCCGAAGAATGCATCTGTATCCAATCCATTCATCCATCAATCCATCTATCAATCAATTTGTACCTCATTCGAGTATATGTGGATGTGCTCGGGTCTACCTTTCATCCCGTGGCTCTGTGTCGTCTTCTTTCTGAGACACAGGAGCTTATCCTTAGCGCAATCCATCTATCCATCCGTCTGCACTCGGCTCGGCAACCGACCTATCGGGGACTGAGATCTGTACGTGAGTGAGCATAAAACAGCCTTAATTTACATACAGGTAACCAGCTGCTGATGTGCCGTTGTCATCCTTCATCTTCCGCTCATCTGAGCTCCGCGTTCCGACCAACATAGCTAACACACACGCACACCGGAATTGAGATTTTAATTTACGATCGGTTTATGACGGGTGCAAACTCAAAAATCGCTGCCAGCAGCAGATTAGGAGCGTCGGCAGTTTTAACTGGAAAGGAGACAGATCCTGGACGTGGTCTTGCGTGGGTTTTTGCAGGAACCTTTTCCACCCGACCCGGATGGCGATAGATGAAGGCAAACAGCCCCGGTGAAAGCAATTTGCGCAATGTGTTTTCCAAGGCGGGGGTCTTGCAATTGTGCTGCGTGCAAATGCTCGAGTTTGATGCTTGATGGATGGAAAATGGTTAGCACTTGTCGTTTGAGGTTGAGGAATTGACAGGACAAAAATAAGAGTCCGACGGACGTCGGGGAACTAATATTCCGCAGCACGGAGAAATGGGTTAGCGATTGCATGACAGGATTTCCATCCAACGGTGGTCACTTAGGAAAATTTGAAAGCTGTGCCAATGATTCTATCATTTTGCTTAATTTTCGGATTGGACTTTTTGACAATTTTCAACTTACCGTTTATGATGGCCATCATCAGATTCCTTAACCCTGGGCAACAGGTTTATATGTAAATTTTCCTAAAACTTCTAAACATTTCGAACAAAAGAATTTAAATGGAATACTGAATTAATCGCTGGATTTAATTGACAGAGTTGTCCCTAAACTTTCGGATCTCCCCGTTACGAACCGGGTCGATCCATAGTTAGCTCCCATTCAAAGCCAGTAACCAGAACCAGAAAATAATCTATGCAGTAGCTCCAAAAGTAAATTACATCCCAAAGTACTAAATGCTCCCCACACACCGCTCCCAATTCCGAATCGGAAAGTTTCTCGCAAAACCCAAAACACAACCGTCGACTCGAATGAAGTTAGCTGCTCGGAACACCGACCCTGGCCGCTGGCCCGAGCTGCTTGGCACCGTTTAATGTAATAATGATTGTCTAATCTAAATAAAATCTCCAATTTAGAAATTAATATATTATTTCTATTGTGTGGTATGTGCTCTTTCGGAAGGCACCGGCCGCTTAGGGGAACGAAACAGTCTCACTGATGGCTAATGGGTGCAACTTTGCCGCCACAAACGGGGCCTGTACATGTGTGAGCTTGTCCGTGTTTGTGTGTGTACCGGGTTATTTACACTTTTCCACGAATTTTCCCGTCAGTGTGTGAAACGATCCTGAAGGGAGTTTCAATTTCATTTATGTGGCTTGTGAAGCTGACCCATCCTATCTATCCTACCGGCTTTCATGCTGTTGTCCGAGCTCCGGAGGCCAATTCTGACAATGATGATTGTAGTTCTGTTCTTGAATAAGGGTTATGAAAAATGAAATTTTCGGTGAGGGTGCACTGAGCGGTGGAACCCGTAACCCGGTGCGAGTTTTCGAAAACAGGAATGTGTCGAGCGGGTGGATCCATAAATCGAATTAAATCACCGCTGCGCACTTACTCTACGGCAGGGGATCTGGTTCTGTGTTGAACTGCCACAATTGCTAATTCATAATTCGTGCAGGGTGCACAATTTTGCGTCGCCGAGCATGTCGCTCTGGTGTAAATTATCATAATAGCTTATTTTTGCAACCTGATTCGGGCTCAACAAAATAGGAAGCGACCGCGCCCTGCGCCGACCATACTACGATTGGGGATGTGCAGACTCATCGCGTTACGGCGATTCAGTTGAATTGATCCCTAATTGGCCCCCCAAAGTCGAAGCTTGCTTATGGTTACGCACTGGGCGCTTCCGCTGCCATCATCCCGATGGTCCGACGGTACATTTGCAATGTGGAGCCCTATTTGCTGATTCGGCGGCGATGATGATCATGATGATGTTGTCAATTCAGAAATTCAATTTTCAGCGCATTATTTCCGTTGAAATGTATGTGACTGGCGCGGAATTCATTTTGTAATACTTTCAAAGTACGCCTCCACCCCCACCCCGGCGGGATGTTGTTCCGATTGTGTGTTGAATTAAATCCTGTTTGTTCTGTTGAGATGAGGATACGAGGAACTGCTGGCGTCGGTAAATAGATTTGTTTATCGTGGCAGCCGTCAGGGTGAAACTGAGAAAAAAAACAGGAAATCAATTGAGGACAGATCGTGCCCGGATGGGTTAATTGAAATTGACGGATGCTCTTTTCGAATTGTGATCAGGCAAATGGTTGCACATGGTTTTGAGATTACACCCAAAACAAAAATCTCTTGCAATAATTGCAAGCGACAATCACTTGCAAATAATGTTAGCATCGCTTGCAATTTTGCAGTTAAAGCCGCTTGCAATTGTTGCAAGCATATAAAATCACTTCATCTCTCTCTATACGTACATACGTTTCTTCAACACACTGTCGAAGGATTACCACCACATTCACGTGCCTATGCTGGTTGGTATAGCAACGCACGGCGAGTTTTTATTTTCTGTCTACTTTTTATTCATTCCTCACCAACATCATCAAATGCAGTTTTGTGGTTTATTCATTACACACGAGACAGCATCAAATTGCGAATGTGACGATTGTACGAGTTTTAACGTGCTGTTCTCATGTGTAAGGACATATCAGTGCTTATAGTTAGCGCTATGATGCGCAAAGACGTGAGTTCAAATCTGGCTGCGTGTTTTCTTTTTTCATTAATCGTGAAATCATCCAATAGTTTATATACGATTTTTATCCACTTGTTACTATCTGATAGTATGGTTGGGTGGATAAAGAATTGCTTAGCGATCTGTTTGTGCGGGGTTCATTTTTCAATGCCAACAGTCTTTTTTCTAACTCATATTGGTCACCAATACACATACATCGCTAATACATAGGCAAAATTCGCATTTTCTGTTTCTTGCATTGCATGCAAGAAAGCTTCTTGCAATTTTCGCACATTACCAGAACGCTAGCAATTTTCGCTCGTATTTATTGCATTAATGTAAGCGAATCTTACCGGGTACGTTTTGGGTGTAGTAAATTCGTTAATTATGCAACTAATATTTGCTGAAATTCTAGTGGGCGGATAGTAAGTTTTTCGACGTTTTTTTTTTTTTTTTAATTGCCGTAAATTTCACAAAGAAAACCTCGCTCTTTGTCACCCGTTACAAATCGCTTGTCAAACAAGGTTCTTTTGAAGTAGAATACTTAAAACGTTTCAATATAGGGGACAGAGTTTCAAAATTTTCGGCCGTGATTTTATTCAAATTTATGAGCGTAAATATCTGCCGGCCGTTGAACTGAATGAAAAAAGGCTTGCACTATCTGATTGATTTTATCGAAAACTTAGTAAATAATTTCGCAGAATTACAATTACTGAAAATAACGGTAATAATCGACAGATGCTCTTGAAATCCAATGTGTTTCCACTCCTGGGAACTGACCGAAGCGACAGCTTACCCACCCCCTTGCCATTCCCACTGCGAGTCCGCCAGTCCACTCGAGCACTACCTCCTATTTATAACCTCAGTAGTACCAGACTCGATCAAAGGCCAATCAAGGACTTAACCTCCAACACGTCATCCGAAATCGCTAGCTACCTAGTCAGGGAGATAGCCTTCTATGGGACATTGACCTTGTTCGTGGTGGTACCGACCATAGTCGACGAGCATCCGGCGGCTGTCGATTCAGTACACCCTCCCCCTCATACTTTGGCAAAAATGGGTTTCCATTTATAATCGACGGTAATTCAAAGACGTACCACATAATTTGGGGCAGTTCAGATATCGATTTGAGAGGCACCGAATCGAGGGAATACAAATCTGCGAGTACTTAATGAAGAAAATCGCCCAGCATTTGCACGATCTGCAGGGAAGAGGTGTTAGATTTAACTCTCTGCTCTGACAGTATTACGCATGAGTTAGAAAACTGGCTCGTACCCAAACAGCTTCATCCCTCATTATCTGATTATAAGTACACCATTATTGATTATTTAAACGTCTCGCTAGATATCGTAACATATCGTAATCCCAAATGAACGAATTGGGCTTGGCGACTAGGTTACATGGGTATTTTCCAACGATTGAATCTCCAAACAACTTGGATGAGATAGTGGATAAAAAAAAATTACTCCTAGTAGCAGAAGCTTGTCCGCTTCGAATTATGGCAGTTATGTAGAGGAGCTTGGAATCTAAGACACAGAGACGGGTCGGAGACGTTTAAGTTGGCTCGCAAGGCATTCAGAAATGCTCTTTGATCCTCTGAGTGAAGTGGTTGAAAAAGTCTCTGAACAAATATCTGAAACCTTAACAAAATTAGTAAATTACGAAAGATAGTTTACTTACTGCTAATGGTGAATACTCGTCTGACGAAGATGTAGTACTCAACAGTTTTTTTTATTTTCACACATTTTCTGCACTATACGAAGCCTTTACTGGCGACTACCTCTGAGTTCTGTTCAGATAGTTCTGATTCTTGGGTGACTCGTAGAATCACGACAACCGAATGGATCAAATAGACGATTGAAAGTTTTTCTGCGTATAAGTGTCCGGGACAAGGTGGAATGATTCTAGTTCTATTTCAAAAAGGATATGAACACTATAAGAATATGTGTAAAAAGTTCTTACCTGTAGTCTAGCAATAGGATTTCATTGGTGTGATGGAAAATAATTTTAACATTCATTCCCAAAGGTGGCCGCGTCATTTATGAGGACTATAATCAAGACGTTAGCTTGGGCGAACACCCGCTGCATGCTATGCAATATGCATATCAACGGGCGAAGACTACTACCAGTCTTTTACACAATGTTGTCCACAGCATTGAAAAAGATTTCCAACGAAAGCAATCAAGCTTAGGAGTTTTTATTGATATTGATGGTGCTTTGACAACGTTTCTTGCGAATCCATTTTGGAAGCCGCACGTGGTCATAGAGTATCTTCATATGCCACGAACTTGATACACGCAATGCTTAGTAACCGACATCTGTGCTCCATGTTAAGTCAAGTAGAGATAAGGAAACTGAGTGTCTGCGGAAGTCCTCAAGGTGGTGTGCTGTCACCACTTTTATTGAAACCTTGTCGCCGATGGCTTCTTGAGGAAACTTGATGAGCTTGGGTTTCCGACACATGAATTCGCCGATGATTAGTATATAATGATCACCGGAATTTGCATTAACACACTTTTTGATTCGATACAGCAAGCCTTAGTTGTCGTTGAGTAATGGTGTCTTCATGCTGGACTATTAGTTAATCCAAATAAAGCATCAATGTAGCTATTGTCCCTAACCCAGTGAGTTAAAGAGCTACAGGCTTTATCAGTAGAGCCCATTATTCCTTCGGGAGTGAAGAATGCAGGCTTTTGATTGTTGTCATTGTTATGTCGTTTTCAATTTCCTACCCTTTTTTTCACCTCCCTTTCCCTTCCCATCAGGAACGTGATGAGTCGACATGGCAAGGCACAAATCTACGAAAAACATGGGGAACGTGTCAATCGAGCCAATATATTCTGATTCCTGATTCGTGATTCGTTAGGGATGCTGGACTTTACCGAGTCAAGCTCAACAGAACAGAGTCCCATATCACGAAGCAGAGATACTATTGGCAAGCCGAAACCTCTTAGCAACCTCCCCTGTCAGAGGACACGACGAAAGAGCGTCCGAACGCCCATCTTTTCGGACTCAACCAACTGCGGACCACAGACTCTGTTCTGACAATTGCAGCATATCAGTCAATGACAATGACTCCAACTCCCGGTTCACACTCAAAATATGAACGGCCTCCGGGGTTTCTTGGGATCTTACAGCCACAAATCACTCAACTTCAATCAATATGCTTGGCTCTCAAAGAAACCCACATTTCGGGACGGGACTAATCCCGGACTATGGTTGGGCAACCGGTACCCGTGGCAGACTGGAATCCGGACCAATATCTTATCGGCACCAGTACAACTCGATACGGAGCTTACAGTCCTGGCACGAATCATATCCTATCCATTCAGATGTACACCGTACGGTGGCCTCCTTCTACATCCCCGCCAGAGTGCGCAATATCGTTTCAAAACTGAAGAACATGTTGGAGCAACTAGATACCCCTTGTTGGCGATCGGGGACTTGAACGCCCATCATCCGCTGTGGGGATCTAGTAGAAACGACGGTGCTGTAACATCCTGCTACGCGTAGGATGATTGATTGGAAGCCATTTATTAGTAATATTGAGGAAATCACTCGGCACGAGGATGACTCCCTGTAGTATGACTTACCTCTTCGAGACTCTACTGCACAATGGCGCTGGCAAAGGACCATCGTGGCAGTGTCCAACATCCGCTGTAGAGTGGCAGTGGTGCCAGTATTATTGGCGGGATAGCAGCCTACCGAGTGAGAGACTGAGGGGTGAGACACTGAAGTAAGTTACACCTCACAGGTGCAACAAAATAGCCGAAGTGAACGGAAGCTTCACCCTTATCCAAAGTCAATACTCGTCAGTCCTGTACATATCTTTCTGCTCCGCGGATCTTGCTGGGGCCTGTGGTTTGTCCGTACTCGCAGACCGCGGAAATGACGACCACTTTCCGATTCAAATGCTGTCGGCGCTGGCCTCGCACCAAACTGTGAATACACTCCCGAGCACCCAATGACTAAACATGTCCAGATAGCCGCTCGTAACATTTCTCGCACTAGTAGCAAACCCTTACTTCGAACCACCCACAAGCGGAACCCGGAGATCAGTCAAACCATAAAATACCACACAAAGCACTTCGGATACATAAAAAGGCCGTCGCTAGCAACCCCATGAAAGAACAAAGAACCACAGAGTTTCGTAGATCACGAAACCTGACCAACGCAATTGAGGCTTCGAAGATCACGAGCTGGAACGCGTTTCTCGAAGAGAGATCGACCAATGTTTCCACCACCGAGCTTTGGAGCTTAGGAGTGAACACGAGGCAGGTTGGCTTCTCCGTCGTAGTCAACGGAACCACAACAGTCGAACCCGACGAAATAGCTGAAACACTCGACAAACACTTCAGCTCGCAATCGTCAGTCGCTGCCCTCTCTCTAACCCTCTTAGCACGCTGCAGAAGACTCGAAAGAACGCTGATATTCTTCCTAGCAGAATCCGGACAAGACTGCAACAGAGTACTCTTCGGGTTATATAAGTAACGGCGGCACTCGCTACCGCCTACGGCAAATCTGGCAGACTAGATTACGTCAGAAGCTAGAAGAGTACTGTTGGACGGTTTGAGTCGCATCTAGAATGCCCAACCCATCCCTTCCCTTAGGAAAGCGGCCCTTGCATTCGCCACACCAAAGAAGGGTGAGACTCCCCATACGCCGAAAAACTTCCAGCCGTTTAGTTTACTACCCTGCGTAGCGAAAATTATGGAGCGAATGGTCGACAAACGGCTCATGGCCAACGTCGAAGAAAACTCCCATCTTGATCAGTGCCGGCATGCCCCTACGGCTGATGACATAGCTATACTGAGCATCGCCAAGGCCTTCAATATAGCCTACCGCGAGGGGGGGGGGGGGGGGCTCTCCGGCAACTAGCTGACTGGGGTGTCACTGGAAAACTTGGGGAATACATGGGGGAGTACCTCAACAATCGTGTTTTCAAAGTAGCTGCAACCCACAGGGATCCGTCCTTGCCATCACATTATTCCTCGTCAATTTGAATTTTCTCTTGCTCTCTCTCTCTCTCTCTTTGCATCTATGCTGCCGATATCATAATCGTCGTGGCGAGAGGATTGATTTAAGTGAGCATAAAGTTTCAAGCCGCAGTAAATGCCGTCGGAAGATGGGATGAAGCCAAATAGTCAATATCTCACTGTTGCTATTTCCATCACCTAGTCACTAACAGACCGGTTAAACTCAAAGACGCACCTATCCCTTTCCGTCGAGAACCAAAAATCGTCGATATCAAGCTGGACCGCCGTCTCACTTTCGTATCTGTCAAAAGAGACTGTGAGAGCAGGAAACGCCTCATTGGAACCATAAGTGCCTGGAATCCGACCTGGAACATGGAAACTGTCCTGAACGTTGGAAGTACTCTTATCACAGGAAAAGTCTTCTGCGATATTGAAATGACCAGCCACAACTTGAATGGACTTATGACGATCCTTGTTCCCCTGTACAACAGAACGACTTGGTTAGCTTCTAGCCTATTCCCGAGCACTACAGCCGAAGTAACCTGTGTCGGAGTTGGCAACTTCTCCTTTCGGTGGACGACCACTAACGTTATACTCAGACGCGCCCTGAGATTCTTTGGACGGACTTTAGCCTCTGCACCCTCGTGAAAACGGCTCAAAATATATTTTTAGAATACACCGGCACAGATCCCCCAGAAATAACTCTCTCCCAGCAACCTATCCAGGTCGCACCAAGCAGGCCCTGTACCCGAGCTCGCTCATACAAAATTCCTAGAACTGACGAACCAACGATTCCAGAACCACGTCCGAATCTACATTGACGCTTCCAAGTTGCAAATCGAGCATTTCTGTGAATCGATCGATCGTCGACAGGAGAGGTGCGTCACAGCTGTTGAAGAAAACTGGTTGTTACCTTCTTCGTTGGTGCAGATCAGACATCTCGGAGTCAGTTGACAGTCTTTCGTCTTGATGTCGTCTTCCCTGCACCTTCTGCTTTGCTCCTATCAGGTCCACTCCAGTTTCTAGCCAGGTGGCCGAACTCTTGACACTTGAAGCGCACGTCCGATCGCTGAGATCTTCCCGGTTTTTAGAGACTTGTTTGCTGCTTCGACTGAAAGCCACTTGCGTGCCGGAAGGTCCCTTCCTTATTCGGATCGTCATCTGCATTTCTCCAAGCTCGCACTGTTGTTTCAGAGCTTCTGTTAGCCTTGTCTTCCGAGGATACTTCATGCAGGTCGTTGCATTGAATGGTTGCCTTCGGGCACATGGTTCTCACTTCCACATCGTTTAGCATGACTTTCTCGGCGAGCTCTTTGTAGGCAGATCTGTTCGTCTTCGGATCCTTTTCAAGTCCAGGATCATCTCTCCGGTACGGGTGCACCTGATTTTCTGAACGTCTAGATCCTGCTCCTTGAGTGCCGGGTTTATCCACATCTCGTACAAGTCATCGTTGACTTTGACTATGAGTGCTTTACCTTTTTTCGTCGCTTAAAAATTTTTAGCTTCTCGGATGCTTTCCAATTTGAGCTACCCACGACTTCCCTTTAGGTGTTTTACCCACATTAGTGTCTGCTTCGTTCGCTACGCGTACCAGGGTGCCGGGAACCCTTCTGATCTCACATCACCTGGCGGAGGTCTTGGTATCTACAGCGTAGGACAAGGTTTTCCTTTCCTGGGGTTTGTCTTCCACCTCGTAAGTTGTGTTTCTTGGAACTTCCTGGTCTCACATTACCTGTTGAAGCTCTTGTTCTCTACGGCGCAGAAAAGGACAAGGTTTCCGTTCCCTGGGGTTTGTCTGTTTACTTACTTTCTAAGGCCACTTTGTCGGGTAACTCTGCTTTCTGCACCAGGGTTCTCCATTCCTTGACGACCAATCCGAGGATTCCGTGGAATCTTAAGAACCAATGTTTTGATGTCCTTGTGCACATTACTCCTTTTGTCGATGAAGTTGTGCCGTTCTTCCACTAGTTTTAAGCTGTTATTACACGCGGCAAGCTTGGTATATTCAACCAGGTGATGCCAACTTGCTCTTACTGCTTCTTTTTAAGCTGCGATTGTGGCTGCTGCTGCTATTAAGGTTGCTGCACCTGTTGGTGAAGCTGCTGTATTTCCTGGTCGTGCTGTCGTTGCAATGGTTGGTTTGCCGATGTGTGGGTTTCTTGCTCTTTCTCCATTTTATAGGATTCCAACTCTGGACCGCTATCTCTTCTCGTTGTACGAAGGCGCCTCTTGTGATCCCATAGTTATCTATGCAAGCCATGCTAGGGTTGACACTATCCGTCATAAGGACTAATGTTCAGAGCAAGATCGGCGTAAAATCGGGAATGGTCCCTCCGACTATAGTACCACCAACTATTGGTTACGAATTTTGAACGTATCCGGAGACCTGCCAAGGTTTTAACAGGACTGAGGCAGCCGTGTTGTTAGCTCAGTTGCCATGTCAGGTCGGAGTCATCCTACCTTACTCAGGGAGTAAGACAGTACACCCGTCAGCCCAAAGTTGTCGTCCAATTCGTGATTCGTATCCTATCCGTTGACGATGGCTATGACCAGTATGCCGTATTGAGGATTCCGCTTGGGCTAAGGTGCTTTTATGCTTAGATCTTTAATAGGATCTTAGCAGAAGCGACACTGACTCGCTTCGTCGGAGCTGCTCTCGCAATTATGATTTTTTGGAGGTTTAGTAGAACCCAATGCTACCCGAACCCTACCATATCCTAGCAAGACTACTCAACTCGCAGTAGATCCGGAGGACTCCCTTTCATGCCTAACCACTAAAAACACTCCTTACTCTTTATTTGAAATTCTTTCCTACGGAATTATCTAATCTACTCGGTGGAACCCGGTGATGCGTCGCGTACTACTCAACTGGTCCTCAGTGGTGGATCTAGTCCTCTCTGGCGGAGAGTTCCCTGGCGGCAGTTGTTGTTTCACGGCGGCCTGCATTCTTTGTGCAGAGCATGCACTTCGGTTGCTTTGTGTAGTCTATGGCAATATATCCCTTCTCCCGCATTGTCTGCACAGTTCAGATCTATCCGGGCCTCTACAGTTTTTTGCATGATGGCCGAAATCCAAGCATCTGAAACACCTCTCCGTTTGTTAAGTGGCTCTAGGGATCAATAGTAACGACCGCACTGACCATCCGACTTTGCACGTTACCGGTCGATAAAAGCTGGTTGGATGCAGCTGCCGATAAGCGTATCGCTGATGTCTGTGTGCCACTGTACGCCTTCCTCAATCTGGTTGACATCCGCTCTTTCTCCAGGTTACATTGGTCTATTAGCGCGCTTCTCGCTGCGTCTTCCGTTATGATCGCGTCCAGATTCCTGCACTACACAACTGCTTCCTGAACTAATGCTGTCACGTTCGTTTGTCCTCCCACCGCGTCTGCCTTCGAACAGTATCTTGCCTTGCTGAGTGCATCTGATTCTTACTATGTTCTCCCCAACTCCTTCAGTTTGGAATCCTCTCTCACCCTATTGTGATTCGTAACGTGTGTCACGCCGTCGTTTGCTTTGACTACTATAGCATCTCCCCTCTACCTCTACTGGTCTTCTTTGTTCTTTTTCTTCTTTCCATCCATTTTTCTCTCGTCTACGGTTCGCATTCGCTCTCCATTTGTCGTCTGTTTCGCTGTCTTTCACCGACCTTTTTGGGCTTCTTCGGTTGCTCCTCCTCTCCTGGTATTTCAGTTACACTTTTCATAGAACGGGAATACCGGTCACCATTCAGCGTCTCATAGGCTTCTGCTTTCGCTATCTCGCTGGTCTTCAATGTCTTTTCGGCGTTGTCAGCTCTCTCCAGTAACGTCATCTTTTCGCATTCAGCTGCTGCTACGGTGGATTTGATGCTAATCACTAGGACCATGATCTGTCCGTACACGTTGCCCTTGCTGTTCACGAATTCGTAGAGCTCTTCGATTTTTTGCCTCAGTTTCGTCACTTTAGGCAACTCAGACTCTTCTTGTGTAATGCTTGGTTTCGGCGTGTGCACCTAGCTTTCCTTGGCGTCCTATTGGTTTGTCGCCGCTCGTTCTCGGTTTGGCCTCCCTAGGCTGCTCTCGCTACTGCTGCTGTTGCATTTGCTTTGGCATATTGTCTTTTTGCTGGATCGGCGACCTCGCTTACCCACCTTTGGTAAACGGATTCACCACACTTGTTCGGTAATAGTTTTTATAATTTTGTTGTTTTCATGTGCTACCCCTGTGTGTGCATGCAAAAAGGTCACCTCTGATATTGAATTTTGAATTGATTTTACTTCCGGTTCCGAAGTTACGGGTTGAAGAGTACGATCACAGGGAAAATTTCCATATAAACTGGTACCACCATGATATCAAAATGATGCGAAATTTATTAACCCATTCATGCCCATGTTGTTTGTGGACAACAACGTTTTTAAACAGCTGTAACTTTTGATTGGGGCAAGATTTGCTCACAAAAACAAGTAAGGCTAATAAATGTGACTATTGCCTTTCATTTAAGTATTAACAGTTATAAGGATCAGCTCTAGAACTGAAGTTATTGCAATCAGTCTAATTGGATTCCGCTGAAGCAGTGCTGCCAGGCGATGATTTTTTCATATATCTTCGTTATGTTGCAATATTATTGAAAACTGATAGAACTAAGCAATTTAGACCGTCTTTGGCTACATTTTCCATACGATTGAACTATTGTTAATATTCTAGGAGAATTGTATTGAGAATTGGAAGGTGAAAATAGATCAGCTTCTAGTACTGCGAGGGAAGCACCTAGCTTCATGAAAAAAAAATTCGTGTTTCTTGACCACACCGTTTTCAAGAACAAATAGTTTGAAAACCCTACATGCACTAGAAAAAAGTTGGGCATGAAAGGGTTAAAATGGGTGCGAAATTACTTGGATTTGCCAGTCTAGATCAGTAGTCACTAAGGGATCATCCATAAACGACGTAACATTATATGGGGGAGGGGGAGTATTGTATTTTGTGATGATGTGTGACGACAGGGAGACGGGGTCATATCGTGCTACGTAGCTTTTTTAAAGGGGAATAACTAACATCGTTTTTTATTTTTTTAAAATTTACGATGTCAAGGGGGAGGGGGGAATTACCGTCAAGCTACGTAATTACCAGGGGAGGTATTTAGAGGTTTGTGACGAAATGCTATGATGGGGAAGGGGATGTTAAAAATGCTACGTCATTTATGGATCGTCCCTAACCAAAGTCGCTTTGGTCACATTGGCCACCTACGAAGGTTCTCAATTCCATACAAGCAAGAAGTGAAAAATGTGCTAAGGGGCATCTAAAGAAAATATAGAAATCGAATTTGTAATTTTAATGCCACATACGTAACGTTGAAATTTGATGAATTGACTTTTTTGGGATTTGGTTGATTTGGCACATTTTTCCATTTCTCATAAAGTAAGTTTATGTCATCATTCTGAAATTCGTCAAGCTATTTTTATTACTAAAACATTTTTTCAACAGTAAATTTTTTTAAATATAAATTATCGTAATTGAAAGGAAAACCTTTCAAGCAATGCCGGAAGTCTCCTGCAGATATTTTTTTGCATTATTTATCTAAACTGCAGAATACATTCGAAGCGCAGTCGTAAATTTTTTCCAAATAAAATTGAAACAGAAAATTTGTAATCTGGACCATATAGATGTATCTCTATAGGAATCAAATTTGATTAAACCAAATTTGTACTTTGTACTTTGTACTTTGTACTCATATTTATGTTTCAATTTCGACTCATCAGTAGTTGACAGGCCAACTTGGTCGTCAGTTTCACAGAAAATATTAGACAGAAAATGTTACACAAAATTGAGGACTGATGAAATCGTGATTTCACTGTAATTCGTTTGTTTTTTGAGTGAAAAACTTAGCAGGTTCACCAGTTAATACAAATAGTAACAACATAACTCTACCTTATAACGCCCATGCCAATTACCATGAGCTTCACCCTCTGGCATCTTGAATGTGGGTTTACAAAAAAAAATCCACCTGTACCTAATTAGAGCTCAAACAATAATTCGAATTAGCGGAAACCGAAGATTCAATCTGTAACATTCGCCGGAACCGGGATCGGAGGCGCTTTACGGAATCGAGAGGAAGATATTCTTCCACCAGTTTTGCTGAACCGAAATAGTTGTCTCGTGGTAAGTGCAAAGCAATGAAAGCCATTCGAAAGAACATTTCGCTCGACCGATTTTCTAGGAATGTGTGGCACATACTCTGCATGTACTCCTCCTTTTACTCTGTATCTCACTCTCTTCCCCTTCTTCTCAAGCAAAGAAGCTCGACTGCATTTGAATCCGATTTAGGGGTTTGTTTATTGGCCCTTCGAGACCGATAGATGAGGTCAGTGGGTGGTGTATTGTGTGTCTGTCTGTACACAAAACAGCACGTAAGGATTCAACTGTGAGTTGCTGCAGTTCTGTTTGTAGTTTTGAAAGGAAAAGCAAGAAAGGATCGAACGTAACCATAACATATTGTTTGTGTCGGATCTTCCGAAGCAACTTACTGCTTACTGCTGAGGTTGTGAGGAATATGAGTGAACCAGTAAATAGTTTGACACGATATGACTGCAAACCAATTTCCATTCAGGATATCCTCAATTGAACGTTTATGCGAAACATTCAGACAAACCGAAGAGTTATGTTTTCCGTTTTCCATTGTCAACGAGACCTTAACCACAATCGTTTGAATGATGCACAGCAGAACTTGAAACTAATGGAGAAATAGAGAAACGGTTATTGGATGATTCTTTTACTATTTATTAGTATCTGATTTTATGTTAAGCCTATCCATACTTTAATTTATTCTTCCTCTTTTAAATGAAGACAATTTCAGCTTCGAGATACACAGTTTTATAATTCTACAGTCGGTACTTCGACTGACAGAAACAAGCAACTCGAAAACTGTTCCACTCGGTTACTGGAAAACTTATTTCCGTGCACAAAACAACAATTGAAAAGCCCGCTCAAGAAACAAACTTCTTCAAGCGGGATCCTCGGAATTGTAACAACAAATAACAAAACCGAAATCCTACTCGAGAGGTTGCAGGGAGAGCAAACTTCCCCGGCGAAAGCAGCTGATTTTGGCAGTCTCAAGTTTGATTCTTGCTTTGTTGAAGTACGCCGGGGTTGCCGTTCACGTTTCACTGATGGAGATCATCACTAGTGTCGGGTGCCGCCAGTCAGCCAGCCAGCCAACCAAGCTGAACCAAGCTAGGCTACAAAGCAGAAGAAAAAGAAGGGAGCTTTTGATTTCAATTTGCGCTTCATTATTTTTATTTCCCAGGCCCACTACAAGTCCGTGGCTAGTTAGGTGGAGGGTAGAGAGTCGTTACAGCGTGTAGTTTTCCTTGCCGACGAGAGATAAAGGCAAATGGCGAAAATCCGACAAGGGAAAATCGCTTTTAAGTGGTCATTATGCGTATAAATATTAATTACTTACCGAGGATACGCGATAAAAGAGATGCCAAATGGTTGGTGAATGAAGCAGGCGCGCCATTGCTGTGAATAATTTTACTTGCCAACAAGCTGAAAATAAGTTCGGAGGATAATTGTCGAGGGCAATTGTTGTCTAGTCGTGTTTCGAATTGTAACTTAAATTAAGTAGAATTAAAATTGTTGGGCAGTTCAATGTTGACCTACAATAAAATAAGATTTTAATTTGCCATATTTTTTTAAGCTGCTTAGGTTACTCTATATGCTTTTGAATATTGGACTTTGATTGATTTGCCAGCTAACCTATTTCAAAGACATATCTTCATTTTTAACATAAATATATGAACCATCTTAGAAGTAAGCACTTTATCGTCGTTTTATTACAATTTATTTATAATCATTATCACTTTCCGCATTAAACTGTTACTATTTTCACAACAATATTCTACGTTCATAAATTACGTAAACGTTGCGGTTGATCTCATATATTGCCGCATTCGTCCATGTATTCGTGAGGTATAACATCTATTAAAAGAGAAAATTTATCTTTCTCATTGCATAATCGTTGGGAGCTAACAATATTTTTCCATAAACAACAGAAAAGTTACCATCTTTGCTTTGTGTATGACTGAACAATTATGTCAAATTGGTTTGGTTTTCAAATAAAATTATTACACTTTTTGCTGGAAAATTCCTACACCAGATCAGGCATGCTGTTGGTCGGGTTGGCTCCCGTCAAGGGCGTTAAACTGGCTCTGAAATACCAATCTGCTTTATATAATCATAAAATAAGCCAGGATAAATATGCTACATGCACTAAATCGTTGTTCGAAAGCCGAACTGAAAAAGAATGTCAATGTAACCGATGGGCTCAACGCTGAATCTCCACCAAATGAAACGTCCGAGGAGTACGCAGCGGCCCTGTCCACCCCGTTCAGATTTATAGTGTTTGAGCTGCACGACACGTAATTCAGTTGTTAAAAGACTTCAAATTCAAAAAATAGTCGAATAGTTGTAAACATTTACCGTTCGTTTTCACAGTTTCATAGTCACAAAAAGATGACAGGAATGTAGCCATGGACAAGAGAACACGTTACCTTTGTAAAGCTGTAGTAGAAATCGTGAAGAGAGCTAAATCGATTATTAGCGATAAGAAGATCCCAAACCATATCGCGAGCATTGTAGTCTCATAGGTGCCAAGAGGTACTCCGTAATATCACAAAATTCTCGATGCTCAACCTAACAGGAACAACCAGGCCTGCACAAAGTTGCATCTTTGGTGGATTTTGTCGTGTCACTTGGGATTTTTGTTGTTTCTGGAAGCGATGAAAGCTCCTTCTTCGGTGTCAAATTTCCAGGGAAAGAAAGTGTTGCTTCGAGCTAATGTCAGCGCTTCTTCGAATTATTATGTCCGGTCAGGCCCGTAGCCAGGATTTTGTTTCGGGAGGGGCTTAAAAATTATTGCATAAATGTATTAATTCTGATGACTTGAAACAATCACTGGAAACTGAACGTAATTATGAAAAGTTCTTAGTGAAAACAATTCCAAAAATAAGACAAATAGACACTAAAAACTCTAATTATATGTTACCTGTTACAAGAAAGGCTATAGTGCATCGACGAATTAAATTTGATTATTTTTGATTTACAAGTTAGAAATTTCTCTAGTTACAAAAATGAATAGTCAAGAGCTCAAAGTATTAAGGGCTGCTTGAAAATGCTACGCTGCTTGAAAATGCTACACATTCGATACACCTTTACAATTTGTAGAAGACGCTAAATTGGAATGAGTAGAAAAATATCCAAAAACCCGTCTCATGAAACTTTACACGCATTTGCTAATCAGAAGAACGAAACCAACGTCAAGGTTGTCCCCATGAATAGGAATATATCAGTGTGAAATCAAAATTTACCGTTGCAAAGAATGTCCGAACAAAGTGAATGTCGAAATTTGCTTCAAATCTTCTGATAAGGCAGGCGATTTGTAGATGCAGAAAATAGGTTCAACTCCTATTTTCATGATCAGGTTTCTTTCTACTATTACTAGCTCTTTGACTTCATCCGAAGTTTGCGTTAACTCGACTTTATGAAATTTTCAATTTAAATGATACTGATCATGTCGTAATCAAAACAATCCTGAAAAAACACATGTTTTTTTCATTTGACTCTCATAGGTAATGGGTTAAAGACTATCTTCGACAACATTATCAGGCAACTCAGAATAACTATCTTTTTATCTATTTAAGTTGATTCTTTTTAGGTACTTTTTATATCATTGTACTTATGAATTAAAAATATCGTAGACTGATTTTCCTAGATCCCTAAAACTATAGTAAAAGTCAAAATGTAAAGTGAGTGCAAAAACTACTGATTTCACTACAAAGCAAGAATGCCTTAGCTCTATTGACTTTTGACAATCTTGCAAAACCGTTGTAACTTGAGAAGATTACCTAGATTAAGTAAATATTATATTTGAACATTTTGGTTTTATTTATTTATTTGAAGGTTTTATTTCAGAATTCGTGGGGTTTTGGACAATGTCAAATATATATTTCAATGATTTAATCTACTAATGGAAACTACCCAGAATTTAATCTACTGAGCGAAACTGCTCAGAATCTATTCACAAATCGAAAGAAAATTACTTAGCACTGATTACTCAATGCTTCTAATTTACATAAAATTTGGTAAATATAACATTGATGACACCACCAAAATAACTAGAGACTATAAACATAGATAATAATTTCAGCATCACTTGCTTCCGACACATGGAAGAGAACACATCGCACTTGCACCTAATTTGCCGAGGATTTCTTTTAGAGTTGTCTGTTTTAAATTACAGCAAATTATCCGTTTCCTGTAAAACTTTTGCAAAACTCTTTGCCAATTCATTAAACAAATATGAACACTAATCTGTTTAGTAATAGGTTTGTTTGTGAATAAAAATAATTAGCTCTTGATTTTTTTCAATCATCATCAAGATTGGAAGAGATGTATGATTTCTTGAAGAAAGTTGTAATGTTTGTCTGATTACATGTTTGTTTCATCACTATTTGGGAAAAAGTTTCAATTAAAGTTGTTGCACCTAACGCAACGAAGCCGAAATGAGAAGATCAGAGCGCAATTCGGAAAGAACTCGTGTTGAGTGTATAGTAAAGATAGAAGAGTGATCTTGAGTCGATTTAGATTGGTTGATTTTTTCCTCTCTTTGCTCTCTTATTTAAGATTATCTCTCTCATTTTATTCCATGACGAGCAAAAACGGAACGAAAGACTGTCACATACTTAAGACATGAAATCGAAACTGTTATCCCAACTTATTGACTTATAGATTCAATCAGTCCCAACATTTTAGTCCCTCTTCGTGATTCCCTATTATTTTACCACTTTTTGCCCGGTCCACTTTTAAAAGAATTTTTTTTTGCACGTTTGTCGAAGATATCACGGATTTACGGATTAACAGTGTATTAGTACGGAACGAATTACTCGTAACAATGAAATGAAGCGTTAATAAAAATGGTATTGCGTTAAAATGACGCGAAATGAAAATTCTATTCTCGGCTCAATCGTTCTCAGATAAATTGAAATACTTTTTGTGTAGCGCAGAGTAGTGTACAGAGAACAGAGTGTACAGTGTGCACTGACCTAATACAGAAATTCAAAATTGTGTGCAATTCAAAAACTTATCATTTAAAAATAACAAACTGGGTCGTGGGTCTTTTATATATTTCCTTATGTAAACAATAAAAATAATATAACGAGTTTATGTGGTTGTCCTACAGATCTCGCGCAAGCGCTTAGCCATTGCACGTGGAAACCTGTTTACGAGGCGAGGAAATATTTTTTTCCTCACCAACTATGTCTTGGGGGGGAGTAGTTCATTTCTATCTCGCTATTGTACATTTCCGTGTCATCATCGTAGTTGCTGCCTTTATGTTCGCGAATATCTTCCTTGCTTTTCGCCCTCAATAATTGCCCTTCCAAATAGATTCCATTTCTCCCAAATATGACATTAATCTGCGAGTAAGCGGTATCCGATCTTGTAGCGGAACATTCATTTTCTCATAGTCCATATACAGAAGGATCTTAATTATAGCATTGTCACACACAACCTTGTGCTTTAAGTTGTGCGAAATGAATGGTTTCGTCTGCACTAATTTGTTGAGCGCTAAATGCCTGCCATGGTAGAACTGGATAGAGCCGGTTTCCGAAAGTCTAATCTCTATTTACACCTTCAGGATGCGAATGATCAATAATTTTATAATCACCGCATTTGGCTGGAGCACCAATTCTTGCTTCTGCTAATCACTAATCTCGACAGATTATTACAGCTACAATTAAAGTAACAGTCTCTTGTATTCTTCAGACAAGGCACACAATATAAAAGTTACTTTTTTGTTGTTCGCTTCGCACTGGCTCGAGCAAAAGCATAAAGCACACTGAATTTCGTGACCATTGCCTTCGGTGGTTAGAAATAGCCTTCTTTAACTTTTTCTCAATAATTTGTTCAAACCAAATAAGCAACAAGTTTTGTTAAAAGTCACCGGTTTTTTAAATTTATTTTTGAAAAATTTCGGGGGGGGCTTTAGCCCCCTAGCCCCCCCTCTGGCTACGTGCCTGTGTCCGGTGACCTCTAAAGAAAAAATATGAAAAATTCACTAGTAACCTTATTTGCCAACAGTTTTTAGGAGCAGTAACAGAAGTCCCTCTATGGGGAGCGTCAGAGTCGCACTCCTTCTAAGTCAGTTTGAAATCTTTCTTTTTCGGTTTCTAGAACGGTTTTTGAAATTCGGGAACAGTAAGTGTTTAGCCTAAGGTTCCCTATCACACCGTGATGGGGTTGCCATCTTGGATATAGCTCCGTGGAGAGCATTTCATGTTCAGCCGCTGGATACCAGAACAGACGCTGTTTGTGCACAGTTTTGCTTAGAGTCCCTCGCTGGCACTCGGACGATGCTCAGCCGCCTCTAAAATGAGGAACAGACGCTGCTGTGGGCCGCTTCTAGCCTGAAGTACAGACGCTCGTTCAGGTTTGCAGATGCAATCCCCCCTCCTTCCCTGTCAGCGTATGACCAAAGTTCCCACTGGAGTTGGTTACCCGATCTTCCCTAAGGTTGCTCATACCCCAGTCGGCTCCGCGAGGAGGTAGGGATAGGAGTGGCAGGGCAGAGGCTAAGGACCATTAGAGAGGTCTGTAATCGCATTACCCTCCATTTACCAGCCTCCTTCTGAGTCAAGAGAGCATAATGATCTGTAGTGGTGAGCGGTTTGGCTCTCGTTAGTATTTTTGCGAAAGGGTGCTTCGAACATCTTTTAAGGGAACGCATCAGATTTTTCTGTCGCTGTTTGTACGCTAGACATGGTAATGTGGACTCTCTCCACATTAGGCATACTTTTCAGAGTTGCAAATCAAATGCAAGAGTCACCCGATACGAGTTTGAAGGGATACAATTTTACCCCGTTTTTTCACTCACTGGAGCAAGGAGTTGTTGAAACAACCAATCAGTATGTCCACGCAAGACAAACTCAAATCGGTGACCACGCCATTGATTTCTACTTTGTGTACGGGCATCTATACGCTCTAGTCCTTCGCTATAATCGATTTCGTTGGTCTTCTGTTTACCTAAAGCTGAAAATAGCTATTTATCTTCTCCCTGTTATCATCATCAACCCTCTCTTCCCTGTCTCTGATACGGTTTGATGTTGCAACCGTATCTTCCTCCTGAATGTCTTCCCGAAGTATATTATCTCCCCTCCCTCTTGTTTTCCTAGCTTAATTTACTAAAATCAATAATCTCGTGCAGAAAAGTCCAACTGTACCACTACTCATAAACAATAGCTCTGATTGACCCACAAATCTTAATATGATTCAATCATTCCCTCCAGTATATCGAACTGCAGGGGAACATGGAGATACTAAACCTGGTTTTCAGTTAAACCTACGTAACTGTCTAAAAATGTGTTCAATCCTTCAAAAGTCATTGAAATATAATGTACAAAAGTTTTGGTCATATTCATGATTTGTCCTTGATTTTTAAATAAATTTTTTTAAATGTTTTACAAGTTTTAACCGTGGCCTGGGGAGACTTCACCAAAAGAATTTAGTTAAATCAGAACAAAAATTAATGGCACAAACATGCTAGAATTGTTATATTGTCCTTGGGAACAGTAAAAAATACAAGAGTTACATTTCTTAAAAAATTCCTTTAGGGACTAACTATACTGCTTACATTGCATATTCATATGTCACGGAATCAGTCATATAACTGGTGTTTAAGGTGGGATATTTTGTGACGTGATTAACTTTAACAGCAGGTACCAAAATGTAGTAAATATTATAAATTTGGTACCTTTCTTAAGTTTCTTGCCACTTGGTCAAGTCTCCCCATAATATAGGCTGTTTTGAACGTAAATCCATAAAATAATACTGGAGCTAAAATTTGGTGAATTTTCATTAGTGTCTAGGGGTACCACTAACCCTCTTGTTTAGGCAGGATCGTGATTTCCGGCGGTTTGATTTTTCGGAACTCGCACACGGACGACTCGTGAAGGCACAATAACTACGCACTACTAGTACAGCGAAAAAACTTTTATTCGCAGTCTGTTCCTCTCCACGGTTCAAATGGGAAAAAGGATTTTTATTGCTAATATAACAACAATTTAAACCTACGTTGTTTCAATTCAATTTCTTACACTCTAGTTTTGTAGCACTGACTGCATACGGGTGGAGCCTTTTCTACCGACAGTGTTGAGAACTGTCACCCCTCTTTTTAAAACCCTGAAAAATTTTGGGAAAATTCTTACTGAAACTGGGCCACCTATCACACAAGGATATTAAAATTAAAAACTTTATTTCCAATCAATGGTTCCCAGTTGTAGGGTGGTATTGGTTGTAAAAATCGATGGACCCCTAGTTTTCTAGTTGCCCAAATATGTTGTCGAGCCCCTCAATCAATCAATGGTTCACAAAAATCTTCACAACTTGTAAAGCAACGCTGGAACTACTTCATATAACCATTATCGTTGGGAAGGAAAAAGGTGAACTATTGATTTAATATTTCGAATTTTCGAGCGGCCATATTGCATTTTCCCACCATTTTGAGTTTTATGTTAATATTCATATTTTGTGAGGTTCGCACCCAGCGATCGAATTAAAATAGGAAACATGGGGAAAGTCGCCAAAGTGCGAGATTCTACAATTGACTACAACGTGTTCTATTTGGTCCTTAATTTTATTTCTAAATATTTTTATACTTGTTGCGATCCATTCAGGCAATTTTAAAAGTTTGAAATGATAAATTCACTGCTCATCAAAAAAATCCCAGCGACAGCCATAACAAAGTTGGCAAATCGATTGCCTTGTATGCAGCTCACCTAGGTTCGATTCCCAACCCCACACATAGCGTAAGAGATTTTTCTAACTCGAAAAAGGCAAAGGATCATAAGATTAAAACCTCTATAATCGAAATTAAAAAATCCGTTATAATTAATTGACGCTTAATGATGTAATTTTTTGTCAAACTTTATACGGATTTATCTACTCGAGTAATTTATATTTTAGCTATTATTATTCCCTTAGAGTTAAATGATTTTACACGCCATTGAACGCAAGAACTAATCTTGGGGAGACTTTACCAAGCGGCAATAAAAAAAAGATACAAAATTTACACTTGCAGGGAAAGAAGGCGCTTTAGACTACCAACCCTCCGGAAGCTACAAAATGTGCAGACGTTCCAGTCCGATTGTCGCGGGCAGCTGTCATAGATACGCTCTAACTGCACGTAAAATGTGTCTTACTCGTACTCGGATCTCGCTTCGTGAGGTCAATGCACGTTAATTATGCTGTAGTTGAAGAAAAGGCCTGCAATTGTCTCTACACACGTCTCTGCACTGATCGCGGGCCACTTGATCACGACTCTGACCCAGAACTTCAAAGCTCGTTTGTTATGGAGCTCTTCAGGTAGAATGTAACTGCTTGATGCTCATTGTCGCAACGCTACGACTTCGAAATGGCGCGTTATGCTATTCGTTATGCAGGATTCGGTCGAACCCGCGAAAACCAGTTGCACGTTCTTTCCAATCGTAGTCCTTTTTTCATCCGGTTCTGTGCCCATTTTAAACCCACACTTCGTGTACGAACCCAAACACGCTATTTCGTACCAAAACACGTGCACATGTTCACCTGCACAACCAAACCCCATGTACGTACACGGTGTGCGTAAACATAGGTTCGTGGCAACCAATGTTCTCTTTCTCACTCTCATCATCGTTAGCGTTGACTCTTTTTGCTTCATGCGAATCGTTCTCGTATACGCACCCGGTGTACGTACACGGATGTTTGAGCTGAAGTTTGTACATCGTTCGCTTGGATTCGATGTTCGGGGCGAACCTGTACATCGAAACGAAGCATGTTTGAAGTTGACCGCGTGCACGAAAATTTGTACACAGGTACAAACTTGTCGATGTTCATGGGTCTTATCCAATAAAAAATCTCATAAGGTACCTTTTTCCGACTCGTATGTTTATATCTCCCCTTTGAGCCAGTTGATGTCTCGCAGTACCAACAGGCGATCTGGTAGATAAAGCACACTCATCATGACTTCGGTCTGCAGAGTGGACTATGTGAAACAAGTTTGTGTGTCAGGCAGTTCAGGCTTTTCGTAGACTGGATTTGAGAGTTTATAAAGTATCTAACCCCACTTTTCCGTTAGACGGTAATCACACCATCAATCGCTACATGACGAGAGGGAATGTAGACACGATATTTTACCAATAAGCACACCTCACAAAGCCATCAGGTTTAATTGCGTCAGGCTAACGTCAACTTTGGACCACCTTTTGTAGCAAGTAATTTTGTAATTTGGTTTTGCTTGGATAAGAGGCTTGATTTGTCGCAATGAAACCTTTGTTATTCTCCCTGCATCAATCATGACGCTACCATTGATATACCCTTCAGGCAACTTTTCAAGTGTTTGATGATCCGATGTAAATTCTATACAACAAGAGGCAGATATGGACTTGTCTTGTGCCTGAGAAACGTCCTACGAAACAATACACTTCACAAAAAAGTTAATGGAATAGTGAAGTATCAAAGCATTTGTTTGTATTTTGTACTTGTGTGCCATTTAGAGCTGGCAATGACCGAATTGAACATATCCAACGCAAATTTATTTCATTCGCTCTAAGACAGCTCCACTGGCTGGATCATTTTCGGTTATCTAGCTATGAGAGCCGCTGTCAACGAATTCAACTCGACACCTTCCAGCATCGAGAAGACATAGCACAAGCTCTAGGTTTCTCCGATCTGTTGTCAGCGCGCAACGTTTCTACAGCCATAATCGATCGAGTAAACGTTCAAACTAGAACTAGGGCCTAGCGTAGCAACATTCTTGTACCGCTTCGACGTCTCAGCCACACAGTAAATGCGGTCATCACGGGAAAGAAAGCTGTATCAATCGTGTGATACAGCTGTTTCACTTCCATTTGTCTCGTAATGTGATGAGGACAAGATTTACGAATTTTGAAGTAGGGGAAAGTCGGCTAATACGGACGCGGTAGGTAAGACGGACACTTTTCGTTTCTCAAAAACTGCAAAATTAAATTAAAATGTAATGGGACGATAACATTTCTAAAAGATTTCAAATGCTTCTGAAAGATACGACAATAATCAAGTATAAGAAATATAAGATATACTAGCAAAACAATTTTTTTCGACGGCGGTGTTATGGACATCATTTTTTGATAGTAGAAAATAACGATTAAAACCTAAAAATCGTTGATCTCGGGAAACAAAAACAGATACTGTACATAATCATTCTGAATATAGAGACATTTTTTAAAATTCGTGTCATGTTGGGTATGACGGACACAGATGTACATATTTCTTACGCCAATATAAAGCAGAATGCCGTCAAATTGCATACCCTTGGGCTATTTTTCGATATCGCTACATTGTGATGTACTGATAGAAAACAAGATTTATTGGTCGAGAAGCGTCTCACCCTGCGCTTATCCTATGTTCTTTACCAGTTCTGCATGTTCATCTTACCCACTCCAGGTGCCCATCTTTTCCGTACTACTTTTGAAATGATGACTTTGGGCCTTTTCAAAACCATTTTAAACATTTTTCTGTTTGAAATTTTATTAGTTTAAGTTCTTATATTGATGCAACATGATCTCAAATCACGGTTCAAGTGCAATTTGCGGGCAAAACGTCCATGGATGAGTCGACTTTGCTATTTAACCTTAAGGTGTCCGTCTTAGACACCGTTCCCCTATAGGTGCCTCGTTACAAATTTTTCGGCCGAAATTTTACTCGAGTTTTTGAACGTGAATATCTGTCGTTGTACTGAATGAAAACATTCGATTTCTGCGCTATCCGATTGGGAATATGTACAATTTTGTAACTAATTTTGTAGAATGCACAATTACTGAAAATAACGAAATTAATAGATTTGGATAAAACAGTTATTATCTGCACCATGATTGGTCCGTACAATTCGATTAAAAGCGAGTTAGACTAGCTGCACCTCCACCGATGGAAATAATTTATTTTTGTTCGATGACCGGCCTCTTTGGTATCACTCGTGCTGGCTTCACCAGCACATCCTGTCGCCCGAATCCATCGTTTGCTGAGAAAGGGTCACTACGCCGAGTGTGTCGATGCCGGAGCACCCATCTACCTGACAGCAGTGATGGAATATCTTGCCGCCAAAGTATTCGAGCGGGGTGCTAACGCTGTCCGTGATAACAAGAAGACCAGGATCATCCCCCATCATCTGCAACTGGCCATTCGAAATGACGAAGAGCTGAACAAATTGCTCTTCGGCGTGACTATTTCCCAGGGTAATATGTCGCCTAATACCCAGGTCATTCTGCTGCCAAAGAAGACCTTTTCAGGGCGACCATTGCATTCGCATAAAATGTTTTGATTTGATATTCCTTCTTTCTCCTTCGTTGGCTTATCACACTATTTTGGCTTGTGTGTGTTAGGGTGGTAATTCTCGGTTTGTAGGTACCTAGGGTAATGAGCCTATTGGTAGATACGAATTATGTTCCGGACATACTATGTGCGTTTTGAAATAGAATATTTCTTTGTTGGCAGGCGGGACGACGCCGAGAAAAAAAAATGATGTCAGAGACACAACCGAAGTGAAGTAGAATACACTCTAGGCTGTTAATACGAATGCTGCAATTTTTACTCTGAAAGGTTTAATTAAAACCAGTTATTTTGGTATTTCTAATAGAAATACCGAAATATGAAATAGCGGTACAAAAAATAAATAAATAAATGAATAAATAGATAAACAAACAAATAAATAAATAAATGAATAAAATAAATAAAGAAATAGAAATACCGAAATATGAAAAAACGGTGCAATAAATAAATAAATGAATATATAGACAAACAAATAAGTAAGTAAATAAATAAACTAATAAATAAATGAATCAATTATAGGAATAAATAAATGAATAAATAAATAAATAAATAAATAAATAAATAAATAAATAAATAAATAAATAAATAAATAAATAAATAAATAAGTAAATAAGTAAATAAGTAAATAAATAAATAAATAAATAAATAAATAAATAAATAAATAAATAAATAAATAAACAAAATAAATAAACAAATAAATGAATAAATGCGAAATATTTTCATATTTTGAAAAACTACCTCGATTTTTGAAACTTATTTGTCATTGTTTCACGATTTTCCTTTGTGGCCGTGCAGGCACATTATAAAAAAAATTCTCGTGAAGAAATTTTTTTTGCTTGTCTAACCGTCCACAGAAAAAAAATATTTCTTGCATATCACTGTTTATCGTTTTAGATCGATGAATCGATCTATTTATTATAGGAGCAACAACTAAGTTAAAATACTTAAATTATAAATCCAATCAGAATCCTCTGTAATACCGCGACCTCTTCGCTTCATCGGTTCCCTTCACGACGTGCCAAAGACTTGCAGCAATAGTGCCCTTGCAATCCCACTCTACTTCCAAGCATTTCCACCGCCCCCCTCCCCAACTATTATAATGTCTCGCCAACTTTACAACCGCGAAACTACACGCGGCTTCCTACACCCAGAACTAGCTTGGTGGATCCCAGCCACCACACATATCTGCTGTACGTATCTGATGCCATTACAAAGCGAACACAAAGACACAAACACACACACTTCGCAATAAACCGAAAATCTCCCCAGTCGACACTCCGGTTCCGTGTTCCAACGATTCTCGCGCGGATGCGGGTGGAATAAAATTAAAACTAATTGTAAATAATAAAGAGCCCTCGCGAGAGGGTGTCTGTCCGAGTGCTGATAATCGACGCTGCTGGTTGACGCAGGACGCAGAAAGGACGAACATTTGCTTTGTAAGAGATATACTGTTGCCGCCGCGCCGCGCCGTTAGCGTTGGTCGGGAATTGTTATTGCTCTTGGAAGGATTATTCCGCAGCGGGTGGTGGTGTGTCCTTCAATGGAGTCTTAATGTGCATTATCATAAAAAAGTGTAAAGAATATAATTTTCCAGCGTACTCGGGGAGAAAATGGGCTACGGTGGAGTGGGCGGAGATGAACCTTTTTTCCGCTGTCGGTGGGGGCGCGCAGCGTTGGTTTCGATTGCAGGGAGGTGTTTCACAATGCAATGTTTCATGCTGATTCCCCATCGCTCGTTTTGCTATGAACACACTCTACTGGCACTTCTGGAACGGTCAGCTGAAGGATTAAACTGCGTGGAACTGGATGGAGACCTCGAGCGGGAACCGGGTCGTATGTTTGAAAGTAGTTTCTGCTATTTTGCTTGGTTTTGGTTTTTTTTTGCTGCTGTTCAGGCCAACTGACAAAGTAGCACAAACAAACAAAAAAATGACCTGCCAATGAAAAAGGACCGAAACCGGAGATTCCTGACTAGACTGCTCGATGAGCAGCAGTTCAGGGCAGAATGAATGTGAGCAACAATGACAGCAAGACGGTGATGATGACGAGATGTACCAATTCTATTTTGCTCCGTTTGCTGGGACTCGGGACGTGCGACAGACTCGAGCCAGAACCGTTTGACCGGCAGCAGCAGCATCCAGCAGACAGGAGTTGGAGGCTCTCGTTCTCATGTCTCGCTGTCGTGTGTGTGTGTGTGTGTTTGTGTGTATCTGTATGTAGTTGACGTTCAGTGAAGTGAAAATAAATACATACAATTTTCGTTTCGTTTCGTTTCAGATACTTAACCACACTCTTTCTGCTCTTTTTCCTATTCGGTTTTTGTGGGACGGAGCTGGGTGGAGGTTTACTGCTTGTTTGTGTGAGGGACTAGGACTCGCTCGCATCATGTCCACTCGAATGCAATTGCTTGTAGCTTCTTTTTTCCTTCAGTTCATTCCTGTCGCTTTTTCTGCTAATCCTGTGCCCGTCCGGTGCAGTGCAGATAGCTGCTCAGTACTCAGTATAGGTTTGGGCGGCGAACGAGTGGGAGGATGGGAAACAAATTCTAATGGTCAGTAATGTTGTCCCGGAGCCGTTGCAGTTATTCGCTCGGATGGTCTCACACAAACTGACTTGTGAATAACGGACGGGGTCTGGACCCCCGGGCTGGGGGAGATATTGTACTCTTGTGATGATGATAGTGTTTAAGAATGCTTTTAGTTGTTAAAACAGTCCTTGTTAAGGGGGGGGGGGCAATTTCGGGACTTTGTGTAGTTTTGATGTGTGTGCTGGTTTGTCTCGGGATGACCATTTGGAAGCGTGCGGCAGAATGGGGACTAATTTGGGTGGAATTAAGGGGGGGTGGTGTGGCTTATTAAACCTCAACATGAAGTCCACTCTCGTTTCGTTTAGCCTACGTAAATCTGGGATAAGTGTCTCATGAAAAGGTTAGTCTTTGTTCAGAACATTTTTCATAATGTGGGGTGAAGAAATTAGTGAAATTAATGGAACAGGCATGTAGTTTTGAGTGCCTTGATTTTATCATTATCCTAAGGGATTAAACTCAATCGGAAAAGATCTGAAAGAATATGAGGACGATTGATGGCTACGAGTAGTTGATTTGGATAGTGGATGAGTAGGTTTCTCATAGTTGACAGTGCCCAAATCAACAGCAAGCTCAAATCATGCCAAGAAACGTTTACTTAGTATTGAAAGCATCAAGAATTGTAACAAAGACTGTTAATATATAACACAATAAGGCCCTAGGAGACTTCCTGGTGGAATACACAGATTATCTGTGACAATGCATATTTAGGCTGATTCCAGTGAAACGGTAGACCGCTTAAAACCTACACAAATCTCTTTTAGATCTTCAGGACAGAAGCCTGACGCAATACAAGTAACCCGTTTTTTCAAGCGGGTGGGGGGAAAGTTTTTCGTGAAACGTTCAGTAACCAAAAACTTGTTTAGGTGCGCAGATTCAGGTAAGAAAATTTGTACCTCATTTCGTTTTACGCAGCGGAAAGCTGTTGTTTCAATTACATTTTTTGTAGAGAGGTTTATCCTCGCAAAACAATTCCTAGAATAAAATAGGATCGTACCATTAATCGCAAAACTTCTTACAAAAGAATTTAATATTCATGGCAATAAATATCGCCAACAACGAAATAAATCGAGTCAATTCTGAGACATCTCTTTCCGCCCTCCATTCGCCATGATGTTTCTTAACTCGCCAAAGAAAAACCGTATTGAACAATTCCGAAACCCACCCGGCCCGAAAACAAAGTATCTCATTTCTTTCCGTAATTACCAATAAATAATCTCGAAATGAAAAGATTTCCCCCTGTTCGCAAAGGTTTCCGTGGCTTTTCCTTCTACTTCCGAAATACACCACTCCGCTCGACTGATGTCCCCACGGTTGTCGATTGTTCGGTGTGGATGGGGGGGGGCGTGCGGAAAGTACGGAAGACCAATAATAATAGCCATCAAACGCATTCCGACACTTTTGCTTAAGGCCTGAAATTAGTTGGTTGAGAAATAAACATTCACGGAAACCAACAAAAGAAGCTAAGCGACCGCAGCAATTCATTGGTTTCTTTTTATTAATTTTTCTGAATCCTCGCTGTCCCCGTTGATGACAACGACCGAGAATTGGGTTGCCCGACAGAAAAGGATCTATTATATCGCTTTTCCGTCATAACTTTCCGCGAGTAACAACCTGCGCGGAGGCATTCATCTGATGGTTGCTGGTTGAAGCAATGGAGCAACAAAAAATAACCTGCCAAAAGATGAAAGCACTTTTTCCTTTGGCTTTTGGGGAAAAGATGAACAGCCGTATCGGCGACGGGCTGTGGAAAGAAAAGCTGAAATAAATATTAATCATTTAAATTGAAGCGAAACTGAACACGCCGCCGGATGCTGCGACGGGGCCAGCGAACGGCTCAAGGTGGGAAATAAAAGGAACAAAAACGTTCGGGCCGTGCGGGTCGAAACGGAAGGAACAATAAATAATCAAACACTACTCGGGCTACTTTCCCCTTCTGAGGTGGAAAATTCCTGAAAGGGCGCGGTGTGGCAGTGAAACATAATCGCCTTTTCACAACACTGCAACTCCCACGCGCTGGAAGCGGGAATGCAATAAAACGAAGCGTTAAATGGTGCAATTATATTATTATGTCAGAAGCGAGACGTCTTATTCAGATTTGTACCTACCGGAAGGCGGAAATCGTTAATATTTGAACATTTCGGCCCCAAAACTAGCAGCAGCGGAGTCGTAAATTTGATGCATGGCGGGGAGTAAATCATGGACCCGGGCGGAATTAAGGCTGCTGGCGAGATATTGTTTCGGCGTTGGAATGCTGAGATCCTTTCTAATGCTTTCAACTGCAACTCTAGGCGAAAGAAGTCACAAGCCAAAGCGGCGAACAAATGGGGAACTCTGGCGGGTCTGTTATGAGAGAACTGAATACACGGTGTTAAATATGTACACACCTGTTAACCATTGAATTTGCCGGTATAATGAAAATAAGTTAAGGTATAATGAAAATAAAATAACTTAATCTCTAGACGTGGCAGGTGTTAGCTCTACCGTTTTTCCAAAGTCCCACTTCAGAATGAAGGTTTACGGGACATTCCGAGGCCATTTTTCGCTCAACTATCATATTTACACCAATATTATACAACAACTTTCGATTCCTTTCCACGAATAAGTGCTCAGGGAATTACTGCACATTACATGTATTGTGCAATTTAATTTGTATGGGTTTGGGTCAGTTTTTTACCTTATACAGAGTGTTGGGCATTATAAAAAACTAAATTACACTTTTACTGCTCTTATCTTGTTCTGAATTTCCTTATGCTAATTTTTAAATAAGATTTCCAACGCAGATTTGGTTTACATTTTTTGGTTAACTCTATACTTCTCTAAATTTTCAACAAAACTAAACACACCAAAACTATCTATACCTATAACAAGAACTAACTCAGTAACAACAGGTTCATGAATCAATCTCGGGACTATTCCATCTTGAAGGATTGACAAACTATTATTTTCACAATTATTCGTAGCACGGAATCGTCAATCGACGCCTTATTATCCTCTAGAATCAATCAATCAAACCGATGAATCAACCAGTCAAGTTCAGTTGGCCCTGCTTGCGATAAGCAGAAAAACCGGCGATTTTTTGGCGAGTCGAATCGCGATAAAATTATTACCGCACTTAATAGGAGAAGCAACCTGGTCAACGAGTGGCCGCGACTCTCGGTTGAATACACTGTAGGTCACTGAAAACCAGTTACAAAACTTGAAGGAACACAAAGACACCAAAATATCAGAGATCTTAAGGCACGATTGGTTCGAAATCTTATAGGTCATAGGTAGACATAGGTACATTGCAAAGTGGGTTTCAAATAATGAACCGAAGCCGAAATGCAATCCATTCGAAATTCAAAATCTCGTAATTCGGCTTTCGAAACACGAGATACGGATTTTGAAATTCAAGGTTAGAAATTCAAATTTAGGTGCGAAAATTGGAAATTGGAAATTGGAAATTGAAAATTGGAAATTGGAAATTGGAAATTGGAAATTGGAAATTGGAAATTGGAAATTGGAAATTGGAAATTGGAAATTGGAAATTGGAAATTGGAAATTGGAAATTGGAAATTGGAAATTGGAAATTGGAAATTGGAAATTGGAAATTGGAAATTGGAAATTGGAAATTGGAAATTGGAAATTGGAAATTGGAAATTGGAAATTGGAAATTGGAAATTGGAAATTGGAAATTGGAAATTGGAAATTGGAAATTGGAAATTGGAAATTGGAAATTGGAAATTGGAAATTGGAAATTGGAAATTGGAAATTGGAAATTGGAAATTGGAAATTGGAAATTGGAAATTGGAAATTGGAAATTGGAAATTGGAAATTGGAAATTGGAAATTGGAAATTGGAAATTGGAAATTGGAAATTGGAAATTGGAAATTGGAAATTGGAAATTGGAAATTGGAAATTGGAAATTGGAAATTGGAAATTGGAAATTGGAAATTGGAAATTGGAAATTGGAAATTGGAAATTGGAAATTGGAAATTGGAAATTGGAAATTGGAAATTGGAAATTGGAAATTGGAAATTGGAAATTGGAAATTGGAAATTGGAAATTGGAAATTGGAAATTGGAAATTGGAAATTGGAAATTGGAAATTGGAAATTGGAAATTGGAAATTGGAAATTGGAAATTGGAAATTGGAAATTGGAAATTGGAAATTGGAAATTGGAAATTGGAAATTGGAAATTGGAAATTGGAAATTGGAAATTGGAAATTGGAAATTGGAAATTGGAAATTGGAAATTGGAAATTGGAAATTGGAAATTGGAAATTGGAAATTGGAAATTGGAAATTGGAAATTGGAAATTGGAAATTGGAAATTGGAAATTGGAAATTGGAAATTGGAAATTGGAAATTGGAAATTGGAAATTGGAAATTGGAAATTGGAAATTGGAAATTGGAAATTGGAAATTGGAAATTGGAAATTGGAAATTGGAAATTGGAAATTGGAAATTGGAAATTGGAAATTGGAAATTGGAAATTGGAAATTGGAAATTGGAAATTGGAAATTGGAAATTGGAAATTGGAAATTGGAAATTGGAAATTGGAAATTGGAAATTGGAAATTGGAAATTGGAAATTGGAAATTGGAAATTGGAAATTGGAAATTGGAAATTGGAAATTGGAAATTGGAAATTGGAAATTGGAAATTGGAAATTGGAAATTGGAAATTGGAAATTGGAAATTGGAAATTGGAAATTGGAAATTGGAAATTGGAAATTGGAAATTGGAAATTGGAAATTGGAAATTGGAAATTGGAAATTGGAAATTGGAAATTGGAAATTGGAAATTGGAAATTGGAAATTGGAAATTGGAAATTGGAAATTGGAAATTGGAAATTGGAAATTGGAAATTGGAAATTGGAAATTGGAAATTGGAAATTGGAAATTGGAAATTGGAAATTGGAAATTGGAAATTGGAAATTGGAAATTGGAAATTGGAAATTGGAAATTGGAAATTGGAAATTGGAAATTGGAAATTGGAAATTGGAAATTGGAAATTGGAAATTGGAAATTGGAAATTGGAAATTGGAAATTGGAAATTGGAAATTGGAAATTGGAAATTGGAAATTGGAAATTGGAAATTGGAAATTGGAAATTGGAAATTGGAAATTGGAAATTAGAAATTAGGAATCGGAAACTGGAAACTGGAAATTGGAAATTAAAAATAGGAAATTTAAAATTCTAAGGTTGAAGATTGAAATTGGAAATTGCCAGCCAATTGCCAATTTCCAAGGTCCAATTTCCGATTTCCAATTTCCAATTTCACGTTGCGAATTCAGGATTCCGAGTTTCGAAGCTCGAAGTTCGCATTGAGAATGCTGAAATGCGCGTATTGAATTTTGAAGTTCGAACTTCGAGTTTCCATTTTGGAACCTGATGGTTTTTGTTTTGTTTTCGGAATTTAGAATTCCTCCATTCTGGAATTCGGAAAACAGAAAAAAATCTGAAATCCGAATTGAATATGCAAAGCTCGTAAGTTAAAAATTCAAAATTCGTATTTTAAAATTTGAATTTTGCAATTAGAAGTTCGAACTTCGTAACTGGACAATTCGACCTTCGGAACAATGAATTCGACATTTGCCATTTGCCATTTGCCATTTGCCATTTTCGAAAATCCAAAATTGAAATTCTAAATTTTAAATGCAAAATTCAAAACTCAAAATCGTTATTAAAATTTGCAACTCGACCCTCGAAATACGTATCTCGCAACTCAAAATTTGTTACTCGAATCTTGAAACTCGAATCTCGAAACTAGAAATATGAAATTCGAAATCCGTAATATGAGTTTCGAAATTTGAAATTCGAATTTCAAATTTCGAACATCGAACTTCAAATTTTTAAATCCAAATTTGAATTTCGGACTTCGAATTCGGAATTGCAAATTTCGAAATTCGATTTTGGAAGTTCAGAAAGCGAAATTCGTAATTAAAATTTAGAAATCCGAGATGCGCAAAATTTCAAAATCGGAAATTGAAAATTGGATATTCGAAATTCTAAATTCGAAATTCGAGTTTTGGTTCTTGAATTTTGAATTTGGAATTTCGAATTTCGAATTTCAAATTTGGAATTTTGAAATCCGAAATTCGAATGTCGAAAGTCGAATTTCGAATTTCAAATTTCGAATTTCGTATGTCGAATGTCGAATGTCGAATGTCGAATGTCGAATGTCGAATGTCGAATGTCGAATGTCGAATGTCGAATGTCGAATGTCGAATGTCGAATGTCGAATGTCGAATGTCGAATGTCGAATGTCGAATGTCGAATGTCGAATGTCGAATGTCGAATGTCGAATGTCGAATGTCGAATGTCGAATGTCGAATGTCGAATGTCGAATGTCGAATGTCGAATGTCGAATGTCGAATGTCGAATGTCGAATGTCGAATGTCGAATGTCGAATGTCGAATGTCGAATGTCGAATGTCGAATGTCGAATGTCGAATGTCGAATGTCGAATGTCGAATGTCGAATGTCGAATGTCGAATGTCGAATTTTGAATTTTGAATTTTGAATTTCGAATTTCGAATTTCGAATTTCGAATTTCGAATTTCGAATTTCGAATTTCGAATTTCGAATTTCGAATTTCGAATTTCGAATTTCGAATTTCGAATTTCGAATTTCAAATTTCGAATTTCAAATTTCAAATTTCGAATTTCGAATTTCGAATTTCAAATTTCAAATTTCAAATTTCAAATTTCAAATTTCAAATTTCGAATTTTGAATTTCGAGCTTCGAATTTCGAATTTCGTGCTTCGAATTTTCAATTATTACGGATCTCGAATTTAAAATTTTGAATTTGTAAATCTGAGTTTCGCTTTCCGAACTTTTGAAATCGAACATCGATCTTATTTTGAACTTTGATGTTCGGAATTCAAAATACAAAATAATAAATTAAAAATTCCAAAATTTTGTGGTGAAAATTCGATTTTTGTAATCCGACATTAAAAGTTTGAAAATCGATATTCAATTCACGAAATTCGAAATACTAAATTCGGAATCCGGAATCTTCTCTTAATGCTTTGAATCAAAATTCCACAATTCAAACATCAAGCTTCATACTCTTCAAACTTCATGTTCTAAACTCAAAATTTCAAACATATGCCTCCAAACTTCAATTATATAACTTTTAGCTCTTAATGTCAAATTCTTAATTTCAATCTCGACACTTCACAATTCAAAATCATAACTACAAGCTACAAAAAAAACTTCAAATTTTCAAATCTAAACTTAAAAAATCACGCTCCAAGCGGCTAGCTAGAAACTCCAAATTTTGGAATTCAAAATATCAGTTCTAATCTCTAAACTCTAAACTCTAAACTCTAAACTCTAAACTCTAAACTCTAAACTCTAAACTCTAAACTCTAAACTCTAAACTCTAAACTCTAAACTCTAAACTCTAAACTCTAAACTCTAAACTCTAAACTCTAAACTCTAAACTCTAAACTCTAAACTCTAAATTCTAAACTCTAAACTCTAAACTCTAAACTCTAAACTCTAAACTCTAAACTCTAAACTCTAAACTCTAAACTCTAAACTCTAAACTCTAAACTCTAAACTCTAAACTCTAAACTCTAAACTCTAAACTCTAAACTCTAAACTCTAAACTCTAAACTCTAAACTCTAAACTCTAAACTCTAAACTCTAAACTCTAAACTCTAAACTCTAAACTCTAAACTCTAAACTCTAAACTCTAAACTCTAAACTCTAAACTCTAAACTCTAAACTCTAAACTCTAAACTCTAAACTCTAAACTCTAAACTCTAAACTCTAAACTCTAAACTCTAAACTCTAAACTCTAAACTCTAAACTCTAAACTCTAAACTCTAAACTCTAAACTCTAAACTCTAAACTCTAAACTCTAAACTCTAAACTCTAAACTCTAAACTCTAAACTCTAAACTCTAAACTCTAAACTCTAAACTCTAAACTCTAAACTCTAAACTCTAAACTCTAAACTCTAAACTCTAAACTCTAAACTCTAAACTCTAAACTCTAAACTCTAAACTCTAAACTCTAAACTCTAAACTCTAAACTCTAAACTCTAAACTCTAAACTCTAAACTCTAAACTCTAAACTCTAAACTCTAAACTCTAAACTCTAAACTCTAAACTCTAAACTCTAAACTCTAAACTCTAAACTCTAAACTCTAAACTCTAAACTCTAAACTCTAAACTCTAAACTCTAAACTCTAAACTCTAAACTCTAAACTCTAAACTCTAAACTCTAAACTCTAAACTCTAAACTCTAAACTCTAAACTCTAAACTCTAAACTCTAAACTCTAAACTCTAAACTCTAAACTCTAAACTCTAAACTCTAAACTCTAAACTCTAAACTCTAAACTCTAAACTCTAAACTCTAAACTCTAAACTCTAAACTCTAAACTCTAAACTCTAAACTCTAAACTCTAAACTCTAAACTCTAAACTCTAAACTCTAAACTCTAAACTCTAAACTCTAAACTCTAAACTCTAAACTCTAAACTCTAAACTCTAAACTCTAAACTCTAAACTCTAAACTCTAAACTCTAAACTCTAAACTCTAAACTCTAAACTCTAAACTCTAAACTCTAAACTCTAAACTCTAAACTCTAAACTCTAAACTCTAAACTCTAAACTCTAAACTCTAAACTCTAAACTCTAAACTCTAAACTCTAAACTCTAAACTCTAAACTCTAAACTCTAAACTCTAAACTCTAAACTCTAAACTCTAAACTCTAAACTCTAAACTCTAAACTCTAAACTCTAAACTCTAAACTCTAAACTCTAAACTCTAAACTCTAAACTCTAAACTCTAAACTCTAAACTCTAAACTCTAAACTCTAAACTCTAAACTCTAAACTCTAAACTCTAAACTCTAAACTCTAAACTCTAAACTCTAAACTCTAAACTCTAAACTCTAAACTCTAAACTCTAAACTCTAAACTCTAAACTCTAAACTCTAAACTCTAAACTCTAAACTCTAAACTCTAAACTCTAAACTCTAAACTCTAAACTCTAAACTCTAAACTCTAAACTCTAAACTCTAAACTCTAAACTCTAAACTCTAAACTCTAAACTCTAAACTCTAAACTCTAAACTCTAAACTCTAAACTCTAAACTCTAAACTCTAAACTCTAAACTCTAAACTCTAAACTCTAAACTCTAAACTCTAAACTCTAAACTCTAAACTCTAAACTCTAAACTCTAAACTCTAAACTCTAAACTCTAAACTCTAAACTCTAAACTCTAAACTCTAAACTCTAAACTCTAAACTCTAAACTCTAAACTCTAAACTCTAAACTCTAAACTCTAAACTCTAAACTCTAAACTCTAAACTCTAAACTCTAAACTCTAAACTCTAAACTCTAAACTCTAAACTCTAAACTCTAAACTCTAAACTCTAAACTCTAAACTCTAAACTCTAAACTCTAAACTCTAAACTCTAAACTCTAAACTCTAAACTCTAAACTCTAAACTCTAAACTCTAAACTCTAAACTCTAAACTCTAAACTCTAAACTCTAAACTCTAAACTCTAAACTCTAAACTCTAAACTCTAAACTCTAAACTCTAAACTCTAAACTCTAAACTCTAAACTCTAAACTCTAAACTCTAAACTCTAAACTCTAAACTCTAAACTCTAAACTCTAAACTCTAAACTCTAAACTCTAAACTCTAAACTCTAAACTCTAAACTCTAAACTCTAAACTCTAAACTCTAAACTCTAAACTCTAAACTCTAAACTCTAAACTCTAAACTCTAAACTCTAAACTCTAAACTCTAAACTCTAAACTCTAAACTCTAAACTCTAAACTCTAAACTCTAAACTCTAAACTCTAAACTCTAAACTCTAAACTCTAAACTCTAAACTCTAAACTCTAAACTCTAAACTCTAAACTCTAAACTCTAAACTCTAAACTCTAAACTCTAAACTCTAAACTCTAAACTCTAAACTCTAAACTCTAAACTCTAAACTCTAAACTCTAAACTCTAAACTCTAAACTCTAAACTCTAAACTCTAAACTCTAAACTCTAAACTCTAAACTCTAAACTCTAAACTCTAAACTCTGAACTCTAAACTCTAAACTCTAAACTCTAAACTCTAAACTCTAAACTCTAAACTCTAAACTCTAAACTCTAAACTCTGAACTCTAAACTCTAAACTCTAAACTCTAAACTCTAAACTCTAAACTCTAAATTCCAAGCTCTCAAACTTTAAACTTCAAACTTCAAACTACAAACTTCAAACTACAAACTTCAAACTACAAACTTCAAACTTTAAACCTTTAACTTCCAACTTCTGACTTCGAACTTCCAACTTTAAACTCCTAATTCCAAACACCAAAGTCCAAAATCCAAACTCCGAAATCCCAACTTTAAATTTTGAATTCCAAACTTAAACCTTCGAACTCCAATCTTCAAAAATTCAACTCCAATCTCTCAACTCCAAACTCCGAAAAAAAACAAACCTCCATTTCCTACTATTAAAACTCCAAAGTTTAAATTCCAAACTCCATATTCCAAACCGTAAACTCCAAACACCTAAGTCCAAAATCCAGACTCCACACTAAAACTCCAAACTTTAATACCAAACTCCTAACTTAAGTTTCTATAAACTATAACTATAAAATCCAAAATCCGATCTCCAAATTCCAAACTTGAACCTCCAAGCTTTGAGCTCCAAACTGTAAGCTTAAAAAAAACCAAACCTCCATTTTCGTTTTTTGAAACTAGCATCCATCCGGCGCTAGCTTAGTCCTATCACTAAATTAGTGTCGGATTCTGATGAGACGAAAGCGAAACGCGAATTCCATAACTAATTTACTCCATCCATGTTCAAACCAGGCTTGTTATTTGCTCACACAATGAGCCACAAAGAGCGAAATACACCGATTTAAAATAGAGCAACACAAAACACCGCGATGTGCAGAACGACCGCACAAAGAGAAACTTGAAAACGAAAAAGTGTAAGATCTGTGCACCAAGAGCTGCACAATTTCGTTCAAAGAGTCACCTTGACGAGCCTTTTTTGTGCCTCCCCTCACTGGAAAACAGGTAGGAAGGCGAATCAAACTACAATTCAGATAAA